>NC_073631.1:56202500-56502500 GCF_029407905.1 Bubalus kerabau
TAAAGTATAGACTGCCTATGTAGAAAAAGAACAAAGGGCTCTGCTTGCATTTGAATTTCTATTAGTTTGTCAGCAATTGATTCTTGTAGTTGTTATCTAGTTGCCTTCGCTAGGAGGAAGTGAGATCATTCCTATAGACTTGTGTAGCTGCAAGATCAGGTTGACTTCAAGTGCCAGGACTGAGGGCAACCATTTCCTTTTTTCTGTGTTTTCAAGTTAGCCTTCCCTACACCTCATCTTTCCGCTCTCCCCACTCCTGCCCCCAATTCAGATCTCAGCACCTTGTATGTTTAATGCATTTCAGAAAAGAAAGAAATTCGCCAACGCAAAGCCTCAGAAATCCCTGATTACAGAATCTTTCCTTTTTTCCTTTCTGGTGGGCATACCTTACCCACCTGCTAGTCCCTCCTGTTGCCCAAGGGATGGAGAGTTCGCCCAAGCCTTCCCTGGGTGCCTAAGCCATCAGGTTGCTTGCAACTTCACAGAGATTATTCTTTAGAAAAGCATATCATTTCATATAATAAGCATGTACAACAAGCTATCATATTTCTGTTATGAATTAAATCAAATAATGATATGCTACTCCTTTATACTTATAACATGTCATATACAAGTGTGTATACACAGGGAGATATTATACATAATAGCAGCACAAGTGCTATTTACCTGTTTTAAATTCTAGGTTTATTTTAATAGGAAATAAAAGCAACGTTTAAAAAAAATTCTCCCTTAAGGGCAGTAAATAAGCTCATTTGCATGTCTTTGGAGAAAGTTGTGGCAATAGGAATCTGACTTACCTATTTGGCACAGTATGCAAAGTCAGATTGACTGGATCAATTAGAGAATTATCTATTTATGAAATGTCTGGCTTCAATGAAAAGAGCTGGTACAATTATGAACTGTTGTCTTGACAACTGGGAAGGACTGATTGGATCATTTTATCAGTAGGGTTGCTGATGATTTCAAATACTGAAAAGCAAAACCTACCAGAAAATAGTAATGAAATTAGGTTAGAGGAGAGCCAAGAGAAAAAAGGTGTACGTGTGTGTGTGTGTGTGTGTGTGTGTGTATCTGTCAATCTCAGGGACATCTGTATATGTGGGTGTGATTTTGTATACAAGGGTGCATGGATACAGGAGTTATAGCAAAAGGAGTTTTCACCAAAAAGGACCATGCAGATTTCTTGGCAAAAAGCCAGGGTTGCTATTGTAAATTTCCTAGTTGGTTTCAATGTCAACCTAAGCTCATATTTGAACCTGGAATCAGGGCAAAAGCATTATCGCTCTGTCACTTTGTTGCCAGAAGTGGAATTTTTTTTGTTAATATTTTACTGTTACATCTGACAGGATTTCACATTTTCTGTAGCCCGCCTTTAGTACATTGAACTGCCAGACAGAGAAATTAATACCCTGAGTGACTGTATTTTAATTAAGCAATTTCATGCAAATTACAAATTTTAGATTGCCAAATAATATATTGCACAAAAATTGTAGGCTGGCTGATCTGATATGCATGGAGTATTACTCTTCCAGGCACTGTGCATACATAGGAAAATGAACAAAAATGCTAATTTCCAATCTACTATGCAAACGGTAAAAGATGCCTATTTAGATACATATGCTTTTCTTAGGAAGAGTAAACAGTTCTTTAATTTAATATAGCTGACACTTGAAGATGTGTTTTTCTCTTTTACAAAGATAATTTTTACATTGAACAAGTAAATGAGAATTCAAGTAGAAAGCATCTTGTTAATAGCGACTAATAAAAACTAATATTGCATGCAGTATAATGATATTAAACCTTGTAACTGGTACATAAAGCAAGATCATTCCTATTGTGACTCTGTCAATGAACATCAAATATACTTGCATATTAAATATATACTGTTCAGCAGAAGAAAATATTAACCCTTTTAGCAGAAGACTCAGCTTTCCTGTGAGATTTTACTTTGAAATAAAGATAAAGAAATGGCATATTTGAAAGAAAAAAAACCTATTTAAATTCAACATTTAAAAATACTGTAGCTAATTTTTAGCTTTTCTAACAGATTTATAAAGTAAGAACAATCAAGAAACTCCTTGTTTACGATGTAAGAGCATATAGAATATACATGTTTCAACACTCAGAGCTTAAAGAGCTAGTCTAGGTTTAATAAAATAATCATTTGTTTCTGTCTTCTCTGTATTTTCATGTTGGAACATAAGGGAAGGGGAGAGACTATACTTCCTTTTGCACATAGCTCCTTGTATTGTTCTCCAGATGTGTCTCATCTCTTGTGAAGATATGTTTTTATTCATAAAAACACAGTTTGATACTCTATGAATAAAAAGCAATATAGCATTTAAATGCTTCTAGGGTGCCAAAACTTTCCCAAAGCAAACATTCTAACTAGAAATGGGAAAAAAATTCAGCAGGGAGTTCCAGGAAATCAGTAACAAACCATGCAAGATGATTTTTCAGTTTTTAAGAATATGTACTTATGCAAGTTGAGGTTCATCCAGGAAAGAAGTTGATTTTAGTGTCTGTGTAAGAGAGCTTTCTGAATATTGCTGCTGTAAAGATTTCAATCCCTTATTTATTCTCTCCCAGACATGTCTCCAAGAATTTGGGATACAATTTTAAAATTTCTATATTATATAACTTTAATAACTCTTTTGTTTTTCAGAGTAAATATCACCATCTCTAGTTTTGCCCACACAGATCCTCAGAATCTTATTTCATAATCAAAGACAGTCTAAATTGGCCAGATCTCTCTTACTATGTCTGTGGTGTTTTTGTTACTTGGACCTTTATAAACATTGTGTAAGTTTGGTAGGAATGATTGAACCCAAACCACAAAATAAGCACAATATGGATTTAATTTTACAGTTGACTTAGATATACTACACACTGGTTGAACTGTGTTCCTGAAATAATTACCAACACTCTTCTCACTAAAGAACTGATGTCAGCTTTCAGCTTTGTCTAGTATGTGTGTATGTATATAGTCTCTATTCCAGTGCAAACCAGATTTGAGTTTTGCCCAATATTTCCTCTGTTCTGTTATCTTTGGCCACGGTGATTATCTGCTTTCTTCTAAAAGGGCACTAACACTGTTTACATAAAGATTTTAGTCAAGACTGAAGTAGTTGATCAAAGTTTCATTTCAAATTAAGCAGTTATCAATGGCCTCAGGGTTGGGTTTCAGGAAGGTTGGACCAAATCTAAAATTCCTAAAGTCACACCAAAAATCAGAGCTGGAGAGACAAGATGAGAACACCAAGTTTTAAGGGTTAAGACTGGGTTCATTAATAAGAGATATAGCCAATTTTTTTTTTTTTATAAGGTGGGAAGTGAATTGACCTAGGTTGTATGCCCATCTCTAAATCATTTATTGGGAGAAGGTGGAAGCAGGGGTCTGAGTACAGGCATCTGGACTGTGTACACACTTAGAAGCCAGGGAGTATGGTCAGACCCCTCTAAACCACTGCAACTAAGGCAAAGCATGGTAGTTCCCCCAAGAGAAAACTTTAGATTCTGTTCCCAGTAGAATCAATGGTGAGTAAGCAAAACAGTATGTATGTGTCCATGACAGCCATAGACAAGCTATTTGAAGTTGAGCATCTTATATAATCGTTCTGAGCCTCAGATTTTTTAATCTATACTATTGGGACAATAAGACCATCCTAGAAAGGTTGAAAATGGGAGACGATTTGTGTAAATTGATTCTCAAGCACTGAACATATAAGAAAATAAGTTTAATAAGTTATTGCTTAAGAAAAGTGTTGTGCTGTGCTGTGCTTAGTCTCTCAGTTGCATCTGATTCTTTGCAACCCCATGGACCATAGACTTCCAGGCTCCTCAGTCCATGGGGATTCTTCAGGCAACAATACTGGGGTGGGTTGCCATGCCCTCTTCCAGGGGATCTTCCCAACCCAGAGATCGAACCCAAGTCTCCTGCATTGCAGGCAGATTCTTTACCATCTGAGCCACCAGGGAAGCCCTTAAGAATAGTACTTATAATAAAATATATTGTATATGTATATTATGTGAATGTATTTATTTATATTTACAATTATTTCTAGAGATAAGTTTGGAAAAAAATGATGGGGACATTAGTCTGACATGCAAATAATAATTATCTCTAGGTAGTAAGCTGATGGAAATAATATTTCTCCAGATTTTCTTTACTTTCCAGATTTTTTAATAGCTATGTTCTTTTTTATGATATAAAATAAATACTTTTTAAAAATAAATCAAGAAAAATGCATGTATTATAATTAATCCTAAAACATGCTTTTTTTCAACATTACTTAGTTTTGAGAATATATCCTCACAATTCACTAAGTATGAAGGATATTGGACCATCAATGTTAATACTCCCATTTAATTGTTTATTGGTATTTTATTTTTATCAAAACAAGTGGGCCAAGTCAGTTTATATATTTTAATAAATATGTAAGGATCAGTTGCCTTTAAAGAGTAACTAGTAGATTTGATTTAAAAAAATATGCCATGAAATTATTATTTCTTTAAATATAAACTTAGAGTCTAAAAATCACTAAGAAATTGTCCTTTAACATTCAGGTTATTAAGTGCTTTGCACTGGGTTGAGTTCAAGGAAATTTATAATTAAAGATAGCAAAAGGGGCTAATAATAATACTATTTACCTGGCTATACCCATAGTATTGCTATTGTACTTGTGTGTGTGTGTCTGTGTATTCCTGGAGACACGTGAACATATACACCCACACCTACATTCAAATAAAGTCCTTTTAAGAAACCTACTTTAATCAGTGGGATCTTGTGCTTTGTAAAATTGTAACCTTATCACATGTTGATGTCCATATTGCTGTAAGAATTCCCACCAAGGCTAAATAGATTTTATTTATTAAGAATTAATAGTATAAGGACAAGAGGAGCCTGGCATGCTGCAGTCTGTGGGGTTGCAAAGAGTTGGACGCAACTTAGAGACTGAACAACAACAACAAATAATAATGTCAGAGGAAAAAAGTTGGAGAAATACCACCAAGGTTCCTAGAGTTGAAAGGAAGATAGAGGGATGTTAAGAAAAGTACAAGAAACATAACTGCTATTTTGGAAATGTGTATCAAGTACAGTGAGAAAACGGGAAGGGGCTTTGCTGAGCCTGCCCTGGAGAGAGAAAAAGGGAAGCCACAGACGTGGCAGCATTTGAAGAGAGGCTTAGAAGCTGAGTTAGGATCTGATGTCAATCAAGTGAACAAGGAAAAGGGGCAGCATAAGCGGAGTCCAGTGTAGCAGAGTATGGTTCATATGCTGCTGGTGGCAAAGGTGATATTTAGGATGTACAGTTATGGACAGTTTTTTGTTTGTTTTAACTTTTCATTTTTAAATAGTTACAGATTCATAGGTACTTGTGGGGAAAATGTATAAGAAGGTCCTGTGCACCCTACACTCTCCCCCCTCCAATGTTAGCATCTTATCTAACAACAGTAGATATCCATGCCATGAAGCTGGTGTTAGTAGAATTTACAGAGCTTGAGATTGGCCAGTCATACATATATTCATTTGTATGTGAATACAGTTCTAATCATTTTTATCACATGTGTAACTACCACCATAAAAAAAATGAAGAACTATTCCATCACCATAAAGTTCCCTTGTGTTATATCCCTTATTTATATCTCCAGCAACCCCCAAACTTCTACTCTCTACCGCTCCACATTCAGACTCTAATTTCTGTCAACCACTAATCTGCTTTGTATCTCTCTAATTACATTATTTCAAGAATATTATGTAAATGTAATCACAGAGAATGCTACCTTTTGAGATTGGCTTTTTTCCTTGCAACATGATTTCTCTAGAGATTCATCTAAATTGTTGCTACATCGTTAGTTCTGTTTTATTGCTGAGTAGTATTCCGTGATACGGTTGTACCAAAGTTTTTTAACTTTGTTCACTCACTGAAGGACATTTGAATTTTCCTGTTTTTGAACTGCCAAAACCATTCCAGGTCTTGAACATAAGTTTTAATTTATCTGAAATAAATGCATAAGAGTGCTTGATTGTATGGTAAATGTGTTTTAGTTTTAATGAAAGTTGTCAACCTGTTTTCCAAAATGGCTCTGTCACATTATATTCCCACCAGAAATTTATGAATAATTGGCATTAAAAAACTTTTATAGTTACATCTTTATTTTAGGTTACTTTCTATGTGTTAAATAATATCAGTGTTCCACTTAATGATAGTTTCCTCTTAAATATGAATATATTAAGATAAAAATTAGCTGGCTAAGATCAATGTAAAAATATAGTGTTTTTGTTTTTTTGGATATGGCAAAAAACAATGCATGTAGTACAGGAAGAAGGGAAATTTGGGAAACTGGCATGGTGGTTTAGGTCCTTTATTTTGATTACTAAATATTAGATAGTTTTGGTTTCAAGTCTTGTTCCATCACTAACTACCTCTGATTCAGTTTCTTATATATTATTTTACTCAACATATTAATGAAAGAAAGTGAAAGTGTTAGTCACTCAGTGGTGTTCAACTCTTTGTTGAACACCCCATGGATTATAGTCTGCCAGGCTCCTCTCTCTGTGGGATTCTCCAGGTAAGAATACTGGAGGGGGTTGCCATTTCCTTCTCCGGGGGATCTTCCCTACCCAGGAATCAAACCCTGGTCTCCTGGATTACAGGGAGATTCTTAAATGTCTGAGCCACCAGGGAAGCCCCAATATATTAATAAAACATATACTTTTAATAGTAATAACAACATGGTTGTTGAGAAAATCATTGAGATCACATATATAAAAAACATAACTAATGCCCAGAATTTTGTAAACCTCTTACCTATTTTTGTAAAGACAGCCATTGCCCAGGGTGAGTATACATGAGGCCATAGTATGCATACATCATAGAATGATTTATAACATGTGGATGGGACTCAAAAACAAACAAGCAAACAAGTTTAATGGTGCTAAATGTAACCTTGAAAGGGGACATACTACCTATTATATATACAGAGATTAACAACAGGAGTAAACTGATCCATAGTATATTTGGAAATACCTCTTCCTATTTATTCTTCACAGAGTAATAAGTATCATAGGTTCATAAAACAAAGCTAAAGGAACTCTTTTCAAATTCATAGAAATGAAACCTAACCCTTTATGATGTGAAGTTTGAGATTACATTCTTGTTTCAGCTGTTAGTTTTTAGTTGAATTCTCCTCTTTTGACTTTAGAAACTCAGATCAGACTGTTGGAGCAATTGAGAGGAAAGGACTTAGACTAATAGGAACCTAGATTTCAGAAGGCATCTTAACTACTTCTCTAACTGTGTCAGTCCAGCAAACTACTTAATCTCTCCAACCCTGTATATTCTATGTAATATAGGCTTAATATTTTCTCTAAGGATTCATCCTGAGAATTAAGTGAGATAATATCTTTAAGATTCCTGGCATATAGTTGGAGTTCATTAAGTAATAATTATTTTTATTTGGAGGGGTTTTTAAAAATGAGTCTTCATACTTTTTCTTGGGTTAAAGCAAACTCACTTATGAGTAAAACTGAATTTGTTGATCTAAACTGCAGCCTCTTTTTGCTAACAGTGCCAAACAGAGTTTCCCAAGAGTTTTTAAAGGGATGTGCTTGAGGTTTGCGGAGAAGGCAATGGCAACCCACCCCAGTACTCTTGCCTGGAAAAATCCCAGGGACGGAGGGGCCTGGTGGGCTGCAGTCCATGGGGTCGCTAGGAGTCGGACATGACTGAGTGACTTCACTTTCACTTTTCACTTTCATGCATTGGAGAAGGAAATGGCAACACACTCCAGTGTTCTTGCCTGGAGAATCCCAGGGATGGGGGAGCCTGGTGGGCTGCTGTCTATGGGGTCGCACAGAGTCGGACACGACTGAAGTGACTTAGCAGCAGCAGCAGCAGCAGCAGCTTGAGGTTTGAGGGGTTTAGATGTCCTGTGTGCACTTCTGATTGACTATGCTTGTTTCAAATACCCAATACTCATTCATTCACTCACTCATTCAATAAATGATAACAGGGTAACCTCAAAACCTAAGAGGATGACTTCCCCGGCTGTCCAGTAGTTGAGATTTCACCTTCCTGTGCAGAAGTATGGGTTTGATCCCTGTCAGGGAGCTGAGATCCCACATGCTTCATGGCCAAAAAACCAAAACATAAAAAGCAGGAGCAATATTGTAACAAATTCAATTGTTTGTTCTTTGTTTAGTCACTCCTGTCCAACTCTTTGTGACCCCCTGGACTATGGTCCACCAGATTCCTCTGTCCATGGGATTTCCCAGGCAAGAATACTGGAGTGGACTGTCATTTCCTTCAATAAAGACTTTAAAAAATGGTTGACAGTAAAAAAAAAAAAAAAAAGCAGAAGAAGAAGAAGCACCGGAGGCATAAGATCCTGGACCTAAAATCATTCTACTCAACCAAGGATGATTATTATTGCACATCTGACTCATTTGAGTCACTTTCTTGATGCTGAAGGGAATGATTAGTAGTTGTGTTTAGACACAGAGTAGAAAGGAAGGTTATAGAGTGAGGAGCTCTCATACCTAGGAATACTAGAGAGAAAAGTTGCTTTAGTTTTCCTACTAATAACCTTCATAGAGATAGGCAGGATTGATGCTAGTGGTGCTTTTTTTGCCACTATATCAATCGTAAACATTATCAGCCAGCCTTTTCAATTTTGAGAGAACTTTATAATTTTGGTAGGAAAGAATGTGGAAAGGAAGCTCAGCAGGATAATGACATCTCTCTTAACCATTTTTAAGGGATAAATTTCCCCTCCTATTGCCCTGTTATTGGTGGAAAGTTTACTGCAATACAATGGATTAGAAAAGAACAGTGGTCAACAAAATAAACAGATTATCAGAAACATTTAAGACTAAATATTGGAAGTTGTTAAGGGTTACTTATTATTGAATGTTTGTCTTTGCAGCATTTAAAATTTTATTTAATGTAATAATTATACTTAAAATGCTATGAACTATAAATTTAATGGAGAGTAGATTATAATTGTAATACATTATATATACCATATATAATATGGTATGCCATATTATCCCTCACTACATATTTAAATGGATGACAACATTTCAGGGAAGATTTGAATTTTACTATAAAACTTTTAAAATTGTACTTTGGCATTATTAAAACATTGCATTTTTCTTTTATTTTAAAATTTTAACTGGATGACGTACTAGAGTGAATGCTTTATGCAATTTTTAAAATGATTTTTTGCAATATTAACTTTTATAATATGAAATATAATTAAAACAATGAAAATAAGAAATGTTCAAGATTATAGTGCTCACTATCCTTGGTCCCTGCCCTTCCCTATTCCCGTTTTTGTCTCGCTTTTCATTGGCCTTCACTGGGAAGATCTTTCTGAATAGATTGTTTTTCTGTGTTTAGAGTCCACATTCCAAAAATATACCTGCACTTCCCAATAAACCTGAACTGTCTTGTTTTTAAAGATTTTAAAGTTAATAGCAATCAAAGTGGGATCGTTATTTCTCCTAGAAAAGTATCTATTTTTTAGAAGGTTTTTTGCCAGATTTTGGAAGGTATACCTTACCCAACTACAGTGCTTTACTTGGATACAGGAAAACTGTGTTTTTGCTTCAGCACTGCCACTTGAAGGGTTTGCTGACATGGGTAAACCACTCACTTGCTTTGACATTCAGTACTCTCCTCTGAAAAATGGGCATGATAATCTAGACCACTTAACATGATTGCTATGAGGACTAAATGGCACAATAGAGACAAAAATGATTTTAAAACTATGAAATATTGTGCAAATAAAGTATTCTTTTAACCTCAAAATTTATCTTGGGAGAGTTAATGTCTTTTCATTTATGCGAGTTCAGTTTGGTTCAGTTCAGTCGCTCAGTCGTGTCCAACTCTGTGAGACTCCATGAATCGCAGCACACCAGCCCTCCCTGTCCATCACCAACTCCCAGAGTTTACACAAACTCACATCCATTGAGTCGGTGATGCCATCCAGCCATCTCATCCTCTGTTGTCCTCTTCCCTCCTGTCCTCAATCTCTCCCAGAATCAGGGTCCTTTCAAATGACTCAGCTCTTCGCATCAGGTGGCCAAAGTACTGGAGTTTCAGCTTCAACATCAGTCCTTCCAATGAACGCCCAGGACTGATCTCCTTTAGGATGGACTTGTTGGATTCTCCTGGCAATCCAAGGGACTCTCAAGAGTCTCCTCCAATACTACAGTTCAAAAGCATCAATTCTTTGGCGCTCAGCTTTCTTTATAGTCCAACTCTCACATCCATACATGACCACTGAAAAAACCATAGCCTTGACTAGATGGACCTTTGTTGGCAAAGTAATGTCTCTACTTTTCAATAGGCTGTCTAGGTTGGTCGTAACTTTCCTTCCAAGGAGTAAGCGTCTTTTAATTTCATGGCTGCAGTCACCATCTGCAGTGATTTTGGAGCCCTGAAAAATAAAGTCTGACACTGTTTCCACTATTATCCCATCTATTTCCCATGAAGTGATGGGAGCAGATGCCATGATCTTCGTTTTCTGAATGTTGAGTTTTAAGCCAATTTTTCACTCTCCTCTTTCACCTTCATCAAGAGGCTTTTTAGTTCCTCTTCACTTTCTGCCATAAGGGTGGTGTCATCTGCATATCTGAGGTTATTGATATTTCTCCTGGCAATCTTGATTCCAGCTTGTGCTTCTTCCAGCCCAGCGTTTCTCATGATGTATTCTGCATAGAAGTTAAATAAGCAGGGTGACAATATACAGCCTTGATGTACTCCTTTTCCTCTTTGGAACCAGTCTGTTGTTCCATGTCCAGTTCTAACTGTTGCTTCCTGACCTGCATACAAATTTCTCAAGAGGCAGATCAGGTGGTCTGGCATTCCCATCTCTTTCAGAATTTTCCACAGTTTATTTTGATCCACACAGTCAAAGGATTTGGCATAGTCAATAAAGCAGAAATAGATGTTTTTCTGGAACTCTCTTGCTTTTTCCATGATCCAACGGATGTTGGCAATTTGGTCTCTGGTTCCTCTGCCTTTTCTAAAACCAGCTTGAACATCTGGAAGTTCACGGTTCACGTATTGCTGACGCCTGGCTTGGAGAATTTTGAGCATTACTTTACTGCCCTGTGAGATGAGTGCAATTGTGTGGTAGTCTGAGCATTCTTTGGCATTGCCTTTCTTTGGGATTGGAATGAAAACTGACCTTTTCCAGTCCTGTGGCCGCTGCTGGAGTTTTCCAAATTTGCTGGCATATTGAGTATAGCACTTTCACAGCATCATCTTTCAGGATTTGAAATAGCTCAACTGGAATTCCATCACCTCCACTAGCTTTGTTCGTAGTGATGCTTTCTAAGGCCCACTTGACTTCACATTCCAGGATGTTTGGCTCTAGGTGAGTGATCACACCATGATGATTATCTGGTCATGAAGATCTTTTTTGTACAGTTCTACTGTGTATTCTTCCCACCTCTTATTAATATCTTCTGCTTCTGTTAGGTCCATGACATTTCTGTCCTTATTGAGCCCATCTTTGCATGAAATGTTCCCTTGGTATTTCTAATTTTCTCAAAGAGATCTCTAGTCTTTCCCATTCGGTTGTTTTCCTCTATTTTTTGCATTGATCACTGAGGAAGGCTTTCTTATCTCTTCTTGCTATTCTTTGGAACTCTGCATTCAGATGCTTATATCTTTCCTTTTCTCCTTTCTTTCACTTCTCTTCTTTTCACAGCTATTTGTAAGGCCTTCCCTAGACAGCCATTTTGCTTTTTTGCATTTCCTTTCCATGGGGATGATCTTGATCCCTGTCTCCTGTACAATGTCACAAACCTCTGTCCATAGTTCATCAGGCACTCTATCTATCAGATCTAGGCCCTTAAATCTATTTCTCACTTCCACTGTATAATCATAGGGATTTGATTTAGGTCACACCTGAATGGTCTAAGTGGTTTTCCCTACTTTCTTCAATTTAAGTCTGAATTTTGTAATAATGAGTTCATGATCTGAGCCACAGTCAGCTCCTGGTCTTGTTTTTGTTGACTGTATAGAGCTTCTCCATCTTTGAGCATAGACGATATAAAACTTTCTAAATTTTGCATACCTATGGAGAAGTCACATAGAAGGCTATGGCACTCCACTCCAGTACTCTTGCCTGGAAAATCCCATGGACGGAGGAGCCTGGTAGGCTGCAGTCCATGGGGTCGCTAAGAGTCGGACATGACTGAGCGACTTCACTTTCACTTTTCACTTTCATGCATTGGAGAAGGAAATGGCAACCCACTCCAGTATTCTTGCCTGGAGAATCCCAGGGGTGGGGGAGCCTGGTGGGCTGCCGTCTATGGGG
Source organism: Bubalus kerabau (assembly GCF_029407905.1). NCBI lineage: Eukaryota > Metazoa > Chordata > Mammalia > Artiodactyla > Bovidae > Bubalus > Bubalus kerabau. The sequence continues at coordinate 56,214,837 of NC_073631.1, forward strand.
TTGCACAGAGTTGGACACAACTGAAGTGACTTAGCAGCAGCAGCAACAGCACCATGGAGAAGTCAAAAGTCATTAGAATCAAAAGGATGATAATTATTTGTCAAAATTAGAATAAAAATCGAAAGCAAAGAAAACCATTCTTGAGGCAAAAGAGAATATAAAATTACAGTCAACCATATTCAATTTATACTCTGAAACAAGAACTGTAAAAGTTCAAATTTAAAAAATACAGAAAAGTCAATAAAAATCCTAATGATTTATAATTTTTAAAATATTTTGAAATTCAAAGAAAACTGACAGTAGCTGAAAGAATGGTAAAGTAGGTCAGATACAGAGAAGCAAAACAAAGTGGGAGATACAATACAAATGTCAGATAAAATAGACCTGACTTCAAGAAGAAAGGATTTTAAACCAAGAAGTTTGAAACAACTAACCATACCTCTCCTTCACCTTTCACTTTAAAGGGCTTTGCTGAAAGCTTTCAGTAACTTTGGGGTTTTTAGGGCATGAGCCACCCTTCTCCTTGCATGGCCCTGTAATAAACTTTCTCTATTCCAAATTAAAAAAAAAAAAGAATTCAAGGTAAAAACCATACAGAGAATCAAAACAATTGATAAAAGTTGTCACTTAACTTTTAGGCAGTTTTTAAGAATGTTTATGTAACAAAATAGGAGTCAGACACGACTGAGCAACTGAAATGAACTGAACTGAACTGAACTGATGTAACAAAAGCAGTGCCAACTAATTATATAAAGTAAAAGGTATTAGAAATGAAAGAAGTAGAAAATAACATTAGTAGATGTTATTTATCACTATTATTCTGGACAGATCAAGTAACAAAAAGCAAGAGTGCGTCAAAGACTTTTTTGTTGTCGTTGGTATCAAGCTATTAATAATTATGAGCATTCTGTTTACTCATGTGAGAAGCAGATGAATCCATAGATTAATTTTATCCACCAAAGGGGGAAAAGGCTTGATATAAAAGAAAGAGAAGAGAGGGAGGAAAAATGGAGTACAGACAATATTAGAACAGTGGTCAGTTTCCACTTTTCTGAAGTAATTAGTTGTTAGTTAAAAGGAGGTGTGTCTAACCCATCTATCCTCTTTTGATTGACGAAGCAGAATAAAAGAAAACAACTTTAGTTGTTTATGGATTCCTTAGAAGACCTTACACATTCATTAGTGTCTTTGTGACAAGCTGACTCTATGAAATGCCTGCCAGAAGATCTTTAAAAACATCTCTACTTTAGTTATATCAAATCTTCCCCATTTCCCTGTTCAGAAACTTTCAGGTATAATTATGATTTGTCATAATACACTTGCATATAAAATAAATACAAAGTCTATGAAAGAAAATATTTCAGATTGTTAAGACAGATGGTTCTGGTGGTGATATTAAGTGTGATTTTTATTCTTCTTATAAATTGTCCTAAAATTTTCAAAATAAAAAAATTAGTTTTATAATCAAAAAACCTGAATTTTTTTATTTTAAAAAGCAATAATTGTCCTACTCATTGAGCAACCGAGTGCTTTATGTAGGTTGCTTCATTCAGTCCTGCAGCAAAACCCAACATAGTTTATTACCTCATTTAGAGAGAAAGAAATTGATCCTGAGAGAGGACAACTAATTTGTCCAAGAATCCACTAGTTCCATTATTTCGACTCACTAAATATTAGTAACATGTCCCCTCTTATCATTCTTTTTTAATAATATACTAGAAGATCTACCCAAGAATGGGATATAAAGATATACAGACTAGAAGGAAAAAACAAATCTCTCTTTGCTCTGAGATGATGTGATGAATTTAGAAGATCAGAAAAAAATTTTTTAAAGTCCCTGGAACTAATAAGTAATTATAGCAAGGTGTGAGGATAACAAGGTTAATATGCAAAAGTCAGTTGGTTTCCAACAACTAGGACTGAATGAGGAATTTGAAATTAAAAGAACAATACTATTTATATTATCATTTCTGGCAGTGAAACGCTTAGAGATAAATATATACAGAATCTATAGGAAAACTGTGAAACTCTGATTAATGAAAGCAAAAAACTGTTACAAATTCAATTCAGTTTCAATCAAAATTCCAACAAGTTAATTTGTAGATATTAAAAAAAAAAAAAATGGGTTATGAAGTTTACATGGAGTGGCAAAAGACCCAGAATAATCAACACAATATTGAAGGAGAATAAAGTTGGAAGACTGGCATGACCTGACTTCAAGATTTACAATAAAGTTATAGTGCTATATGAGTACAACTATATGATAGTCATAGAGAAGGCAATGGCAACCCACTCCAGTACTCTTGCTTGGAGAATCCCAGGGACAGGGGAGCCTGGTGGGTTGCCCTCTATAGGGTTGCACAGAGTCGGACACGACTGAAGTGACTTAGCATCAGCAGCGGCAGCAGCAGCATATGATATTCTGGAAAAAAAAACAAAACTATGGAAAGAGTAAAAAGGTTAATACTCCTGGAGCCTACTCAAACTCATGTCCATTGATTCAGTGATGCCATCCAACCATCTCATCTTCTGTTATCCCCTTCTCCTCCTGCACTCAATCTTTCCCAGTATCAGGGTCTTTTCAAATGAGTCAGCTCTTTGCATCAGGTGGCCAAAGAATTGGAGTTTTGGCTTCAGCATCAGTCTTTCCAGTGAATACTCAGGACTGATCTCCTTTAGGATGGACTGGCTGAATCTCCTTGAAGTCCAAAGGACTCTCAAGAGTCTTCTCCAACACCACAGTTCAAAAGCATCAATTCTTTGGGGCTCAGTTTTCTTTATAATCCTACTCTTACATTTATACATGATTACTGGAAAAAACAGACTTTATTTTTTTGAGCTCCAAAATCACTGCAGATGGTGACTGTAGCCATGAAATTAAAAGATGTTTATGCTTGTTAGGAAAGTTATGACCAACCTAGATAGCATATTCAAAAGCAGAGACATTACTTTGCGAACAAAGGTCTGTCTAGTCATGGCTATGGTTTTTCCAGTGGTCATATATGGATGTGAGAGTTGGACTGTGAAGAAGGCTGAGTGCCGAAAAATTGATGCTTTTGAACTGTGGTGTTGGAGAAGACTCTTGAGAGTCTCTTGGACTGCAAGGAGATCCAACCAGTCCATTCTGAAGGAGATCAGCCCTGGGATTTCTTTGGAAGGAATGATACTGAAGCTGAAACTCCGGTACTTTGGCCACCTCATGCTAAGAGTTGACTCATTGGAAAAGACTCTGATGCTGGGAGGGATTGGGGGCAAGAGGAGAAGGGGACGACAGAGGATGAGATGGCTGGATGGCATCACTGACTCGATGGACGTGAGTCTGAGTGAACTCTGGGAGTTGGTGATGGACAGGGAGGCCTGGCATGCTGCGATTCATGGGGTCACAAAGAGTTGAACACGACTGAGCAACTGAACTGAGCTGAACTGAACTGGAAAAAACATAGCTTTGACTAGATGGACCTTTGTTGACAAAGTAACATCTCTGCTTTTTAATATGCTCTCTAGATTGATCATAAACTTTCTTCCAAGAAACAAGCGTCTTTTAATTTCATGGCTGCAATCACCATCTGCATTGATTTTGGAGTCCAAAAAATAAAGTCTGTTTTCATTGCTTCCCCATTTATTTGCCATGAAATGGTAGGTCAGATGCCATGATCTTACCTTTCTGAATGTTGAGCTTTAAGCCAACTTTTTCACTCTCCTCTTTCACTTTCATCAAGAGGCTCTTTAGTTCTTCACTTTCTGCCACAAGGGTGGTGTCATCTGCACATCTGAGATTATTGATATTTCTCCCAGCAATCTTGATTCCAGCTTGTGCTTCTTCTAGCCCAGCGTTTCTCATGATGTACTCTGCATATAAGTTAAATAGGCAGGATGACAATATACAGCCTTGACGTATTCCTTTTCCTATTTGGAACCAGTTTGGTGTTCCATATCCAGTTCTAACTGTTGCTGCCTGACCTATGTATAGATTTCTCAGGAGGTAGATCAGGTGGTCTGGTATTCCCATCTGTTTAAGAATTTTCCAGAGTTTGTTGTGGTCCACACAGTCAAAGGCTTTGGCATAGTCAATAAAGCAGAAGTAGATGTTTTTCTGGAACTCTCTTGCTTTTTCTATGATCCAACAGATGTTGGCAATTTGATCTCTGGTTCCTCTGCCTTTTCTAAAACCAGCTTGAACATCTGGAAGTTCACAGTTCATGTACTGTTGAAGCCTGGCATGGAGAATTTTGAGCATTACTTTGCTAGCCTGTGAGATGAGTGCAATTGTGTGGTAGTCTGAGCACTTTTTTGCATTGCCTTTCTTTGGGATTGGAATGTAAACTGACCTTTTCCAGTTCTGTGGCCACTGCTGATTTTTCCAAATTTGCTGACATGTTCAGTGCAGCACTTTCACAGCATCATCTTTCAGGATTTGAAATAGCTCAACTGGAATTCCATCATCTCCACTAGCTTTGTTCATAGTGATGCTTCCTAAGGCTCACTTGACTTCATGTTCCAGGATGTCTGGCTCTAGGTGAGTGACCACACTACATGGTTATCTGGGTAGTGAATATCTTTTTTGTATAGTTCTTCTGTGTATTCTTCCCACCTCTTCTTAATAGCTTCTGCTTTTGTTAGGTCCATAGCATTTCTGTCCTTTATTGTGCCCATCTTTGCAGGAAAATTTCCCTTGGTATCTCAGATTTTCTTGAAGAGATCTCTAGTCTTTCCCATTCTTTTGCTTTCCTCTATTTCTTTGCATTAATCACTGAGAAAGGCTTTATTATCTCTCCTTGCTATTCTTTGGTACTCTGCATGCAAATGAGTATATCTTTCCTTTTCTCCTTTGCCTTTCTCTTCACTTCTTTTCAAAGCTGTTTGTAGGACCTCCTCAGACAGCCATTTTGCCTTTTTGCATTTCTTTTTCTTGAGGATGATCTTGATCCCTGCCTCCTGTACAGTGTCACAATCCACTGTCCAAAGGTCTTCAGGCAGTTTCTCTATCCAATCTAATTCCTTGAATCTATTTGTCAATCCCCCTGTATAGTCATAAGGGATTTGATTTAGGTCATACCTGAATGGTCTAGTGGTTTTCCCTACTTTCTTCAATTTAAGTGTGAATTTGGCAATAAGGAATTCATGATCTGAGCCACAGTCAGCTCCTGGTCTTGTTTTTGCTGACTTTATAGAGCTTCTCCATCTTTGACTGCAAATAATATAATCTACCTTATAAAGATGGAATAATTAATGTACAGATATCCCTTAAAAATATGCTGGTACTTTTGAGGAAATGAAGAGGCAGTTTGGCTGGAGTAGTAACAACAGAAGGGAAAGTAGAGGGAGAAGAGTTAAAAGAAGAGGGAAGTGACTGGGGCTTTTACTTTGGGTGAGATGGGAAGCCATTGGATCGTGCACAGCAATGTAGTAGCAAGACCTGATGTATTTTAAATGGATCGTAACTCTGGAATTAAGAATAGGGTGCAAGAGTGGAAATTTTGAGACCCATCAGGAGCCTACTGCAGTAATGCAAGGGAGAATAATGGTATTTTAGCTTTCTCTATTCCAAATTGTGTGATGGATGGCATCACTGACTTGATGGACGTGAATCTGGGTGAACTCAAGGAGTTGGTGATGGACAGGGAGGCCTGGCGTTCTGCAATTCATGGGGTCGCAAAGAGTCAGACATGACTGAATGACTGAACTGAACTGATTCCAAATTAAAAAAAAAATAGTTTTGTTTTTTTTTTTTACTATTTTTCCTAATAGTGCTATTTCCTAATAGCACTATTAGGAAATAGTGCTGAGAGGAACAGAGAGAACAGTTGTACAGGGTATCCTTATACAAAGGTTACTCATCATCATGGTAAGGCTAGAAAATTCCAATATGCACCTTAGGTTGTTGGATACAGATTCCCTAACCTACAGTTATGAAGCAGTGATGACTTTCTGTTCTCTTTGTTTGCTTCCTTTAGCAAGCAGACGTACTTGTTTTAGATATCACTTAGTGATAGTAGATGAGCTAAGGCTGGTCAGTTATTACAAATGAAAGAGCTACAAATGACTGAGACTAGAGGTCACAGTTATTAACTGCAAAATATGATGTGAAGAAAAAAAATTCTCAAATTGTACTACTTATTTCAAAGGAGAATATCATTGATAGTATTGAAGGCTATGTGAAACATAACTGGTAGCATATTAATTGAGGTTTTTATTTTAAGCTCTTATTTATTCCAAAGTTGAATGTAACCATTTCTTCCTGCTGACATATAGGATGGGAATGAAGAGCCATATGTGACACCTCAAACTTGCGAAAATATGCATTTGTACCGTTGTCTTCCTGTTTATAGACAAGAGGGAGGGAAATACTAAGAGTCATAGAAGACAGCCTATTGTTTAGATAAGTTTATTAAATCTACCTTGAATATGAAAGGAATGAGTGGAGCTGCATTTATCAGACATGATACTCTAAGAAAGTATGAAGAATATGTTTTGAAATTCAGTTCAGTTCAGTCACTCATTTGTGTCCTACTCTTTACGACCCCATGGACTGCAGCACACCAGGCCTTCCTGTCCATTCCCAGCTCCTGGAACTTGCTCAAACTCATGTCCATTGAGTCAGTGATGCCATCCAACCATCTAATATTCTGTTGTCCCTTTCTCCTCATCTTCTAGGAGGCAAAGAAGTAAAGAAAAGCAGAGAGAGTCTGGGAAAGCTGGAGAAAAATGATTTAGAGGCATTTTAAAAAGAGGCATTTTTTTTTAAATCACAAATCATATTTTTTGTCATGATACAATGTTCCTCCGACCTTCCTTAATTTCCTGTGTAGTCCACACTGCAGGTCCATTGCCTTCTGTAAGTGGTGATGGTACCATTATTCATAAATTAAGCAAAAATATCTTGGATCTATACTGAGATGCTAAGTGAAGAAGTCAATAAGTGCAGACTATGACAGAAGCAGGAATTTTGAGCCAGTGATAACTAGGAAAACAAGAGACATCTTGCCCTGATGATCTCCAAAGAGATCTGGGGATGCATGGATCTCATTGCACATGAACTGGACTTTGAGCTACACTATTTGGATCTCAAGAAACAGAGTACTTTGGCTAACATTTGAGTTATTGCTTCAGCAGGGCATTGATAACCTGAAATGATTATACATTAGGAATGTAATGTTCAAGGGATAAGTAAATCCTACTTACAGTATATGAACAGGTCAGCTATCAAAGACTCAATGGACATGAGTTTGAACAGGCTCCAGGAGTTGGTGATGGACAGGAAAGCCTGGCATGCTGCGGTCTATGGAGTCTCAAAGAGTTGGACACGACTGAGTGACTGAATTGAACTGAACAGCTATAAAATTCAGTGATTTTCAGATCCTCAAATTCTTGATTAAAAACTTGCCTGAACATTAAAATCACCTTAGTGGCTTTGAAACCATGCCTATGTTTGAACTCCATCCTGAACTAATTAAATAAGAATTTTATGCACAGTCAAATTTAAGAACAATAATTGGTATCAAATAACTAGAATAATTCAACCTAGAGCATGTAGCCTATGAGTCCCTTTTTCACCAATTAAATGTTAATCCATGGAAAAAAATTGTGGTTCCCCAACTATGTAGATGGAGAAGGCAATGGCACCCCACTCTAGTACTCTTCCCTGGAAAATCCAATGGACTGAGGAGCCTGGTAGGAGGCCGTCTATGGGGTCGCACAGAGTTGGACATGACTGAAGTGACTTAGCAGCAGCAGGAGCAGCAACTATGTAGAATTCAATTTATTAAGACTAGTAGAGGAGAAATATTGATGTGTTAGGCATATATTCTCCCCTTAAAGAGTTTATAATGAAGAAACTAGATTTATACGTGAAAAATAACTATCAAAATTGCTCTGTGACTTCAAGTATGGGGTAACAATATGAGGCAGAATAATTAGGAATTGTTGTAAGTAGAAAAGAGTACCTGAGTTACTCAGTAATAACTGTTTCTTGCTTCAGAAGGACTCTGCTGCTGCTGCTAAGTCGCTTCAGTCATGTCCTACTCTGTGCAACCCCATAGATGGCAGCCCACCAGGCTCCCCCATCCCTGGGATCCTCCAGGCAAGAACACTGGAGTGGGTTGCCATTTCCTTCTCCAATGCATGAAAGTGAAAAGTGAAAGTGAGGTCACTCAGTCGTGTCTGACTCTTAGTGACCCCATGGACTGCAGCCCACCAGGCCCCTCCATCCATGGGATTTTCCAGGCAAGAGTACTGGAGTGGGGTGCCATTGCCTTCTCTGTCAGAAGGACTCTAGCTATCTGTAAATAGCTATTGCAGATGGATAGGATTGATCCAAGTTACTTTTAAAATATTTGAAAATATCATTATTATTGAAGCAATGCCTCAGATTCTAGAAACTGTATTATAAATAGGAAGAATTGCAAACTATAAGGACTGAATTTTCACAAAGAGTGCTTTAGGTTGTTCATCAAAAAAATCTAATGGAAAAATTAATCAACTAGTACACATAATTGTCCTGATTCTTTTTAGTAATTAAGAAGAAATAATCAGTGCATATAAATTATAATAATTGCTATTGTTTTCATGCAATTAGATACATTGGGCTTTTATTTATTGTCCAGTTTATCTAACCCATGGCATAGTGGTGCGGAGCCGCTCTGGAACTGCTCCTCCCGGGTTTGGACGCTGGATCTTCTGCCTTCTGTGTAACCTTGAGCAATGTCATTAATCTCCATCTCCTGTTTCCTCATATATAAAAATGAGATGATAATATTATTTTCCTTTAAAAATTGCCATGGGGATTGAATTAGATCCTAGTCTAAATGAAAAGCACTTAAATGAAATGCATATGTCATATAGTCTGTTCTCAATAAGTGTTAGCTGTTACTATTTCTAATCTTCTTTGAAATCATATATTAATTAGTGATCATCATTATCCTCCATAAACATAACAGAAAGTGAAAAATAGAGAGTGATTTTATTTAAATTAAAAAAAAGTTTAATTGAAATGAATCATTGGCATCTTCAGTCTTCTCTGGTGGCTCAGATGGTAAATAATCTGCCTGCAATGTAGGAGACCCGGGTTCAATCCCTGGGTGGGAAGATCCCCTGCAGAAGGGAAGAACAACCTACTCCAGTGTTCTTGCCTGGAGAATACCACGGACAGAGGAGCCCGGCAGGCTCAAGTCCACAGGGTAGCCAAGTGTCAGGCATGACTGAACGACTGAGCAACTCACACGTTCACTTTCACTTTCCTTCAGTCTCCATAGGCTTCCACTGAAACAGAAATACAAGCTGTAATCTTTAGCAAGTTAATCATCTCTTCTGTGCCTCAGTTTCTCACCTGTACAATGAGGATAATCATACTTCATACCTCAGTGAATTGTTGTGAGGATTAAATAACATAATGTGCAAAGTACTTAAAACAATACATAGCACAAATTAAGCACCATGTGTTAGCTCCTATTCTTATGAGTGCCCTTAGTTTTATGATTGTGCTCTATTCATGATCTTCCACTCTGCCATTCCCATGGTTCTCCAGCCCCCTGAGGGGTCCTTTAGTGGATCCCCTCTACTCATGTTAATTTCCCTGGTTGCTTGTGAGCTTAAGGCAGCAGAAAATGACTACCAGCTTGTTAATAGCATTTTGAATGAAACTCATTTTTATAGAATGTCCTGGGGATTTACATTTTAAACCTTTCATCACTAATATTCTTCCGTTGAAGGATATTCTCTAAGTGTAGGTGACAAAGAGCCAAATCTCATCCTCACTACCTTTGAGTGTTGTGGGCATTGAGTGGTATAGGAACGGTGTAGGGGTGAGGAGAGACTGTTTTCTTGAACTTGGCTCCATTCTACATGTAAGGTCAGTCCAAAGGAAATGTTTCTCTTTCCTTTAGAGGAAGGGAGAATGGCTTGTACCTCTTTGACACTTAAAATCCAGAGTGGGAATAACTGAAGATGACAAAAACAAACTTTACTGACTCCATAATTTTTTCTGAGCTTAGCATTATGTATATTTATATTCCTCTTTCTGTGGCAAATAGAAACTGTGACATTGGAGCTTTCTGTCTTGTGTGACCATGCACTGAGATATTTTAGGAAAAATCATGATGATGACAGCAATTTTTAGAAAATACACCATGAAAACAGGTTTTCTAGCACTTGAAAGAACAAATTAAAAACATTTTCTTAACATTTTAGTGGTAAGAATATTCTGATAAAACTAAACAAGGAGATTGTAGCTTTTCATTCTCCAAATAATCAACTTTGGCAGCATTTCTGCAGTAAATTTAAATCTACTCTGCATTATTAAAAAAAAAAAAAAAGACAGTGCTCTATTTTGTTTTACCTGCATTTGAGAATAGGCCCTTTTATCTGATGGAAGAGAACAAAAAGAATAGGCATAGTATTTTAAAGAACAGCACCCTAAGGATTTTTAAAAATCTGAGAATTGAAATAACTGTGTATAGATGGCATTATATCATTTTTAGAATTTTTAAAAAGCTTCTTTCATTAAAAAATCTCTGCCAAAATGAATTCCTGATAAAAGAAATTACTCTGCTCAATTTTATTAGTTTAGCTTTAATGTCAGTATTCAGGTTTATAAGTGCAGTATTAGAAAAACAATGGATTAATAATAGATGTCATATGATGCTTTTTACCTCAAGTTTGATTCCTCATTGCTTTTCTCTGTTGCTTTAATTCCTAATCAGTCTCCCCCAAACAGAGAGCATCTGCCAATTTCATTATATGGAACTTAATAATACTTAATTAAAATACAAAGCTCTAGTTGCTATCTACCATTTAATTGAATGTGATTTAAATAAAACAATAATGGAAAATATCAGGTACTTCATATATATTTCTGTTTGAAAAAGGATAATATCTTGACTTTTCTTCAGAGTAACCATAGGTTTGTAATTTTATCTATGTCATAAAAGGAAACTTTGCAAAATATTATTGGTTTTTCTCTCCTTCTAGCACTTAAAACTACATCTCATTGTAGTTTTTTAAATATTAACTTCCCTTTTGGACATTCAGGGCAACACTGTTGCATTTTTATGTATCTTAAAAAGTTTTTTCTAGATATGAGTTTGTAATGGTTTCAAAAATATTCATCTACAATGTCTAATAAGATGAAACATGCTTTTACTAATTATTTTTTGCTTGCAAATTTTGATGAAAAGTGTAACTGTATGACAATCTGTTAAAAGAATATCTTTGGGTGGAAGTGATAATTATCAATTAGTTCCCAGTTACCCTAGAAAAGTGAAAAATAGTATTAATAATAATCATGGCAGAAGCATTCAGGTGCCATGAACTGTTGTTTGCTTCTTTTTTTCACTTTATGTCCAATACTAATTTTTGTAAAACAAATAGACAGGTATAGAAATATAGCTCGGGGAGAAAAACGTTGAAATAGACATTATGTTTAGAAGTTAATGTTAATTTCATAAAAAATATGTGAAAGTGATCTCATATATATATATATACACACAGTTTTGTCTTATTTGTTCCAGATCATTTTTTAAAATCACACATTATAAATTCAGATGAGGTCACTTTTGTGTTCTTTCCTGTCTCATTCCCTTCTATCACTTTCTATTAATAGGAAATTGGTATTTAGTTTGGCTATTTACAATGTTATAGTTTTATAGTGTATTTATGAAACAAATATCCAGAAATGGTTCCTTGTCATATTCCTTTATGGAATTGCAGTGTTTTTCATGCATTGGAGAAGGAAATGGCAACCCACTCCAGTGTTCTTGCCTGGAGAATCCCAGGGATAGGGGAGCCTGGTAGGAGGCCATCTATGGGGTCGCACAGAGTCGGACACGACTGAAGCGACTTAGCAACAACAGCAGCAGCAGCAGTGGTAAACTAAGGTGGAGGGGACAAAGGAAGAAGCAGATGATGGGTGGAAACTGTGTACACATAGGGAGGAGGATTTCCTCAGTGATTTGTTTAGAACTGCTGACTTTGTGTTTTATTGCTGTCTTTAAATTCTTTACAGACAATGCTTCCCCTGATTGCCTACACTCAGACAAAACATCTCACTGTTCTCCCCTGCGCCTCCCCCCCATAGTATGCTGCAGCAGATATAAATGTGCTACAATTTCAAATTTTATTATCTTTTTGTGATCAGGTGAGTTGTTGTTCAGTCGCTCTGTCATGTCCAGCTCTTTGCAGCCCCATGAACTGTAGCATGCCAGACTTCCCTGTTCTTTACTGTCTTCCCGTCGGACACGACTGAGCGACTTCACTTTCACTTTTCACTTTCATGTATTGAAGAAGGAAATGGCAACCTGCTCCAGTGTTCTTGCCTGGAAAACCCCAGGGATGGTGGAGCCTGATGGGCTGCCATCTACGCGGTCGCAGAGAGTCGAACATGACTGAAGCGACTTAGCAGCAGCAGCAGAGCTTGCTGAAACTCATGTCCATTGAGTCGGTGATGCCATCCAACCATCTCCTCCTCTGTTGTTCCCTTCTTCTCCTGCCATCTATCTTTCCCAGCATCAGGGTCTTTTCCAATGAGTTGGCTCATTGCATCAGGTGGTCAAAGTATTGGAGCTTCAGCTTCACTGCCCATCGGTATATTGCTTCCCAAAGTGATTGTACCAGCTTACCTTCTAATCAGCATGCTGCAAGTTTAAATTTACCCAAAACCTTTTACCAATAGTTAGAAATGTTAGACTTTTTCTTTTCCAGTTGAGTGTGTGCAAATGGTTTCTTTTTGTTGTTTTACCTTGCATTTCCATGATTTCCAGAGTGGTTGTTCATCTTCTCATATTAGCCAACACCTTCTCTTGAATTACATATTTTTCGTTATTCATTTAGAGGACCAATAAATTTAATATTTCAGATAGATATCTTTCATTAAGACTGTAAATGGCTATTTCCAAACTCTTACTGTATCTTAACATTGTTATAGGGGATTTTTTGATCTTATAAAAAGTTTCCAAGATATCTTTCTATTCCAAGGTTATAAGATTCTGCATATTGTTACCTGTGTTTAAAAGTTTTAAAATTTCTGTATTTAAGATTATAATTTATTTTATTTTTGTTTGAAGTGAGTTCAGATTCTAATTTTATCTTTTTATGTGGATAGAAATACATGTTCTGATTCTATTTAAAAAAACTAAAATATACTCTTGATTCCTGAATTTATAATGCTGACCCTTTCATATACATTAAATTCTAATATACATGCATTATGTCATTTTCTCTTTACAATATTCTAGCCATTGTGAATTTCGCTGATCTTGCACCTGTAACATGCCTATTCTATTTTCCTCCAATCTGATAAAGTGTGACCTGTGGTCCTGTGGATTTTCTGCAAAATTATCTTGTTTATCCTTATAACTTTGCATTTTCATATTGATTTTAGAATTATTTTCTGTAATTCAACAAATTCTGTTAGGATATTTCTTGCATTTAGTTTATGTATTAATTGAAATAAGATTGACATATTTACAATTTTTAGTCATGTTATCTATGCCGTATCACTCTATGAATTCAAATCTTCTTTTGTGCTCTTCAGATCAGATCAGATCAGATCAGTCACTCAGTCGTGTCCGACTCTTTGCAACCCCATGAATCGCAGCACGCCAGGCCTCCCTGTCCATCACCAACTCCCGGAGTTCACTCAGACTCACGTCCATCGAGTCAGTGATGCCATCCAGCCATCTCATCCTCTGTCGTTCCCTTCTCCTCCTGCCCCCAATCCCTCCCAGCATCAGGGTCTTTTCCAATGAATCAACTCTTCGCATGAGGTGGCCAAAGTACTAGCTTTCAAATATTTCACATCTCTTTTTTCTTCCAGTTTTATTGAGATATAACTGATATACAGTACTGTATAAGTTCAAGGTGCACAGCATAAACATTTTATTTGCATACATCATAAAATGATTATCACACTAAGTTTAGTGAGCATCCATTGTCTAATATAGATACAATATTAAAGAAATAGAAAAAAATAAGTTTTTCTGGTGATGAGAACTCTTTGGATTTACTCTAACTTTTATATGTAATGTACACCAGTGTTAATTCTATTTGTCATATTACATGTAATGTAATGTAATGTAATATGTGGGATGTGCATTACAGGGATGTGCATTACATCCCTCAGTTCAGTTCAGTCGCTCAATCCTGTCCGACTCTTTGCGACCCCATCAATTGCAGCACGCCAGGCCTCCCTGTCCATCACCAACTCCCGGAGTTCACTCAAACTCTTGTCCATCGAGTCAGTGATGCCATCCAGCCATCTCATCCTCTGTCGTCCCCTGCTCTTCCTGCCCCCAATCCCTCCCAGCATCAGAGTCTTATAACTGGACACTTGTACTCTTTTACTGGCTTTATCCAATTCCCGGTCCTCTGGTAATGCCCCATCTCTGGTAACCATGAATTTGAACTCATTTTTCCTATGAATTTGTTTGTTTGCTAGGTTCTAAAGCATAGTTGATCTACAACACCATGTTAGTTCCTGTTATACAGCATAGTGATTAGATATTTCTATGCAGTTTGGCGTGATCATGATGATAAGTCCAGTTACAATCTGTCACCATACAAAGATAGTACAAAGTTATTGGCTATAGTTCCCCCATATGGTACATTTAATATCTCGCATTGGAAGCTTGTACCTCTTAATATCCCTTACCTATCTTTGTTCTCCTTTACCTTACCTTACCTTATCTTTGCTTACCTATCTTACCTTACCTATCCCTTACCTTATCTTTGCTCTCCCCAACCTTAACCAACACTTGTTTCTTCTTTGTAACCATAGCTATGTTTCTGTAATGTAATGTTTGTTCATTTGTTTTGGTTTTTAGATTCCACATATAAATGAAATCATACAGTATTTCTCTTTCTCTTTCTTATTTATTTCACTTAGCATAATACCTATGTCCATCGCTGGTCACAAATGGCAAGATTTCATTCTTTCTTATGGCTAATGTTCCATTGAATGTATATACACCTCTTTTTTATACACTAATCTATTCATGGCCACTTTCATTTCTTTCTTATCTTGGCTATTGTAAATACTGCTGCAATGAATGTAGCAGTGAATTTATCTTTTCTAGTTAGTTTTTTTTTTTTTTTTCAGATAAATACAGAGGAGTAGAATTTCTGGATTATATGGTAGTTTTATTTTTAACTTTAGAGGAATCTCTATACTGTTTTCCATAGTGGTTGCACAAATTTACATTCCGACCAGCAGTATAACATGGTTTCCTTTTCTATATATCGTCTCCAACACTTGTTATTTGTTGCTTTCTGGATAATAGCCATTGTGACAGGTGTAAATCTATATGTCGTTATAGTTTTGGACTTATAGTTCCCTGATGATTAACGGTTTTGAGCATCATTTCATGTGCCTATTGGTCATCTGGATGTCTTCCTCGGAAAAAATGTCTATTCAGATCCTCTGCCCATTTTTTTAATCCAGTTGTTTGTTTTCTTGATGTCTAGTTCTATGAGTTCTTTGCATATTATGGTATTAACATTGTGTCATTATTGTTTGCAAATATCTTCTCCCATTCAGTAAGTGGTCTTTATGTTGTGTTAATAATTTCTTTCACTGTGCAAAAGCTTTTTCGTTTTCTGTAGTCCCATTTGTTTATTTTTCCTTTTATTTCCTGAAAGACATGTCTAAAAAACTATTACAAAAACTGATGTCAAAGAGCATACTATGTTTTCTTTTAGAAATGGTATGATTTGGGATCTTAGGTATAAGTCTGTAATCCTTTTTGAATTTACTTTTGTGTATGGTGTCAGGTTAATAGTCCAGTTTGATAGTTTTGCATGTAGTTGTCCAGGTTTCCCAATACCATTTATTGAAAAGACTCTCTCTTTCCAATTGTTTATTCTTGCTTTGTCATAGATTAATTGCCCATAAAAGTGTGGGTTTATTTCTGGGATCTCTAGTCTGTTCCATTGATCTACTTGTCTGTGTTTGTGCTATTAATAGTATCATACTGTTTTAATGACTGTAGCTTTGTGGTATGGTTTGAAAACAGAGAGCATGATAGTGTCAATTTTCTCCTCTCTCAAGATTGTTTTGCCTATTTTGGGTCTTTTGAGTTTCTATACAAATTTTATAATTGATTGCTCTAGTTCTGTGAAAAATGCCATTGGTATTTTGATAGAAATT
Source organism: Bubalus kerabau (assembly GCF_029407905.1). Taxonomy (NCBI): domain Eukaryota; kingdom Metazoa; phylum Chordata; class Mammalia; order Artiodactyla; family Bovidae; genus Bubalus; species Bubalus kerabau. The sequence goes on from NC_073631.1 coordinate 56,230,972, forward strand.
GCTTTTCACCTGTAGTTTGCCTTGGGCAGTATGGTTATTTTAATAATATTAATTCTTCAAATCTATGAATGCAGTGTATCTTTTCATGTATTTGTGTTATATTCAGTTTCCTTCATCAGTGTTTTATAGTTTATCAAATACAAGTCTTTTACCTCCTACTTAAGTTTATTCCTGAATATTTTATTCTTTTAAATGAGAAGAGTGGCAGTGGTGTTATATTCTCAGTATATCTTTCTAGTAGCTTATTGGAGAAGGCAATGGGACCCCACTCCAGGACTCTTGCCTGGAAAATCCCATGGGCGGAGGAGCCTGGTGGGCTGCAGTCCATGGGGTCGCTAAGAGTAGGACACGACTGAGCGACTTCACTTTCACTTTTCACTTTCATGCATTAGAGAAGGAAATGGCAACCCATTCCAGTGTTCTTACCTGGAGAATCCCAGGGACAGGAGATCCTGGTGGGCTGCCGTCTATGGGGTCTCACAGAGTCAGACACAACTGAAGTGACTTAGCAGCAGTAGCTTATTATTACTAGTGTATAGAAATGCAACAGATTCCTGTATATTGGTTTTGTATCTTGTAACTTTACTGAATTCATTGTTGAGTTCTAGTACTTTTATGGTTGGCATCTTTAGGATTTTCTATGTTATTGACAAGCAGTGACAGTTTTATTTTTTTTCTTCTTTCCAGTTTAAATTTATTTTGTTTCTTTTTTTTTTCTGATTGCTGTGGCTTGAACTTCTAATAACTATGTTGAGTAAGTGACAAGAGTGGGCATTCTTGTCTTGTTCCTGATCTTAGAGGAAATGCTTTCAGCTTTTCACAGTTCAGTGTGATGTTAACTCTGGACTTATGATATATGTCCTTTATTATGTTGAGGTGAATGCCCTCTATATCCACCTTATTGAGAGTGTTTGCCATAAATTGATGTTGATTTTTTTTCAGAACCTTTTTATGCATCTATTGAGATGATTATATGATTTCTATTTTTCAATTTGTTAATGTGATATATCATATTTATTGATTTATGGATATTGAACATTGTTGCATCCCTGGGATAAATTCCACCTGATCATGGTATATGATCCTTTTAATATATTGTTATTGTTGTATTTGGTTTGCTAAAATTTTGTTGAGAATTTTTGCATCTATATTCATCATTTTTACCTGTGTTTTGTAATTGTTTTTTTGTGATATCTTGGTTTTAATATCAGAGTGATGCTGGCCTCACAGAATGAGTTCGGAAGGGTTACTTCCTTTGCAGTGTTTTAGAATAATTTGAGAAGGACAGATGTTAACTCTTAAAATGTTTGGTAGAATTCACCTGTGAAGTCATCTGATCCTAGACTTTTGTTTGTTGAGAGTTTATTATTATTATTATTGATTGAATTTCATTGGTGATAATTGGTCTGCTTGTACTTTTTATTTCTTTCTGGTTCAGTTTTGGGAGCTTGTACATTCCTAGGAATTCGTCTATTTCTTCTAGGTTGTCCATTTTATTGGTTTGTATTTGTTCATAATAATCTCTTATGTTCCTTTGTATTTCTGTGGTATTGGTTGGGACTCCTTATTCATTGATAATTTTATTGATCTGAGCCCTTTTTTTTTTTTTTGCATTGATGAGTCTGGTTATAGTTTGTCAATTTTATCTTTTTAAAGAACAAGCTCTTAGTTTCATTTATCTTTCCCATTGGTTTTTAGTCTCTATTTCACTTATTGCTGCTTTATGGTTTCTTCTATTAATTTTGGAGTGTTTTGTTCTTTTTTTTTTTTTAGCTACTTTATGTGTAAAGTTAGACTGTGAGACTTTTTTCTGTTTCCTGAGTTAGACTTTTATCACTATAAACTTCCTTCTTAGAGCAGTTTTTGTCCATCCCACAGTTTTTTATATTTATGTTTTCATTTTCATGGGTCTTCAGGTATCTCTTGATTTCTTCAATGACCCATTGGTTATTTGGTAGCATATTGTTAACTTCCATTTGTTTGTGTTTTTATGCAATATTTTTCTTGTAGTTGTTTTCTCCTCTTGCAGTTCTTGTTAGAGAGTTTGGATCTCTTTTATTAGAATTATTACTCATTTTTTTTTCTGTTACTGTTGTAAAATTCTTATTTTATTATTACATTTTATATTTGGATATGCTTCTATGCAGGATTATTCCATGCTGTTTTTTTTAGCCAGTTAACTTACTGAATTCTATTATTAGATATAAGAATTTAAAAATGCATCCACTTGAATTTAATAGCTAGGCAACCATATTGTCTATAAATTTTAACAGTTGTGTCTTTTATTTCACATTTTTTCCTTCTTACTTTACCTGTCATATTGCATTGGCCAAGATCATCAGTATACTGTTATTTCTTTTAAGTTTAAAGGGAATGTCTCTTTTTTAACTATCAAATACGACATTTGCTGCAGAGTTTTACATATACGCTTTTTGGTAGCCATGAAAATGCACCTTGCAGATTTCCCATTATAAGAAATGGTAGAAAATTGGCCAAGTGTCCCAGCTGCTGTGATCTGAATTTCATTGCTATGTTTGGTCTGGGTCATGCTTCCCATTGCTTCTTTCACCCAGTGACTGGGCATGAAAGGGTGCTAAGGTAAGGTCATTTCTGGAAGATATGGGATCCCAGTGATGACCATATTTGGCTTAAGGAGTCCCTGATAGTCTTTCTGAATCTCCCTTAAACTGCCTAACAGTCTGGGATACTACTAACAATCTTCTCTTCATCTCTCGTTTACTCAAAGTCTGAGTTGCCTCATGATCTGACACCTCTCCCAGACTCTTGGTTCTCTTCTTATCATCTCTCATAGACATATTTAACTAAATCTTTCTACATTTAATCTGATCCTAGTGTTGTTTCTCAGAAGACCCCAAGTGACAATCTTTATCAATGAGAAAAATATCCTTTCATTCCTACTATTGTAGGAATCTTTAACTCTCATTTCCTTCTAGCAGATAAAGTAAATCTTTTGGTTCATATCATCAATACTTCTCTTAAGAAGAGTGCACTGTGATCTGGGACTCTATGTGAGTCTCTCCATACTTAGTTTGCCTCTCTCAGAAACTTGTTTTTTGTTTATTCATTTGCTTTGCTTTATTGTTTTGTTTTTATAATTGCTTACTTAAAGTTGGAGAAACTAATAGTGCTGATTTAGTATGCATTGTTTTATCTCCACCTTCTTTCCATCCAGGAATAATGATGAGACCTGGTAACTTTCCTGGTTTTGGTGGGTTTCTATTTTGTTCAAGTTAATGGCATTTTCTTCTGAATCCTCTAGTTATACCTCTCAGTATGTTTCCTTTCAAGTTGTTTGTAGGATATCAATGCGTATTTTCAAGATAATGTTTAGTTGTTGTCCTTCTACATAGCTTCTAGGGTAGAATAGTAGCTGTTTGTGGATTTTTGATCTCTTCTTTATCTGTATCACTGGATTGCTCATTCATAGCATGTGATATGCACTAGCATGCTATCACCATAAATACTGCTATACATTTTTACTTTCTTACTGAAATTTTTTGTTACTCTTCTTAAATGTAAAGAAAGAATCTTTTATAATCTTCCTGTTATTCCCCCAAAGTTACTGCAGTACCATTTTAATATGTAATCAAAAGTAAAATGAGCAAACTATATTAATTCCAAATAAACAGTCACCATTGAAGTAAATTATGTTTTTCTTATTGGAAACTCTCATTTATTATATCAGGAATATTGTCGAAGATAGTAGATATCCAAAATTTTCACTTAACAAAATTTGTGGATGAAACAAATAGGTTGCAGAAGCAGAAATTCTAACATACATGATTGCCAACTGTTGGTAAATTTACGGCAATGAAAATGTGTTCTCGAAATATTATATTACAATATATTTAGGAAGGAATAGGAAATACCTAAACAGCCTTAATACAAGTTTCAGTTCAGTTCAGTTCAGTTCAGTCACTCAGTCGTGTCTGACTCTTTGGGACCCCATGAATCGCAGCACACCAGGCCTCCCTGTCCATCACCAACTCCCAGAGTTCACACAGACTCACGTCCATCGAGTCAGTGATGCCATCCAGCCATCTCATCCTCTGTCGTCCCCTTCTCCTCCTGCCCCCAATATGCCAGCAAATTTGGAAAACTCAGCAGTGGCCACAGGACTGGAAAAGGTCAGTTTTCATTCTGATCCCAAAGAAAGGCAATGCCAAAGAATGCTCAAACTACCACACAATTGCACTCATCTCACATGCTAGTAAAGTAATGCTCAAAATTCTCCAAGCCAGGCTTCAGCGATACATGAACCATGAACTTCCTGATGTTCAAGCTGGTTTTAGAAAAGGCAGAGGAACCAGAGATCAAATGGCCAACATCCGCTGGATCATGGAAAAAGCAAGAGAGTTCCAGAAAAACATCTACTTCTGCTTTATTGACTATGCCAAAGCCTTTGATTGTGTGGATCACAATAAACTGTGGAAAATTCTGAAAGAGATGGGAATACCAGACCACCTGACCTGCCTCTTGAGAAATCTGTATGCAGGTCAGGAAGCAACATTAGAACTGGATGTTGAACAACAGACTGGTTCTGAATAGGAAAGGGAGTATGTCAAGGCTGTATATTGTCACCCTGCTTATTTAACTTATATGCAGAGTATATCATGAGAAACGCTGGACTGGAAGAAACACAAGCTGGAATCAAGACTTCTGGGAGAAATATCAATAACCTCAGATATGCAGATGATACCACCCTTATGGAAGAAAGTGAAGAGGAACTAAAAAACCTCTTAATGAAAGTGAAAGTAGAGAGTGAAAAAGTTGGCTTAAAACTCAACATTCAGAAAACGAAGATCATGTCATCCGGTCCCATCACTTCATGGGAAATAGATGGAGAAACAGTGGAAACAGTGTCAGACTTTATTTTTCTGGGCTCCAAAATCACTGCAGATGGTGACTGCAGCCATAAAATTAAAAGACGCTTACTCCTTGGAAGGAAAGTTATGACCAACCTAGATAGCATATTGAAAAGCAGAGACATTACTTTGCCAACAAAGGTCCGTCTAGTCAAGGCTTGGTTTTTCCTGTGGTCATGTATGGATGTGAGAGTTGGACTGTGAAGAAGACTGAGCGCCAAAGAATTGATGCTTTTGAACTGTGGTGTTGGAGAAGACTCTTGAGAGTCCCTTGGACTGCAAGGAGATCCAACCAGTCCATTCTGAAGGAGATGAGCCCTGGGATTTCTTTGGAGGGAATGATGCTAAAGCTGAAACTCCAGTACTTTGGCCACCTCATGCGAAGAGTTGACTCATTGGAAAAGACTCTGATGTTAACACTTAAATACTCTCATGAGCGAGTCAAATTAAGAAGAGAGTTATTGCAGGCATCAAACGGATGTCTTTGTACAGAATTATTACGTCAGAGTCTGCGCGTATTTGTTCAGAACACCTGGCTTCACTATGGCCCTTATGGTGAACAGGATACAGGGGATAAGTTTCCAGCCTAGAATACACATGATAGTCCACATGATAGTCCACATGTTAGGGAGAGAAAATAGAACTTCTAGTTAATTTGGTAAAGAGAATGGATATGATAAACTCTTCCATACAAAACCCACATACATTACAGCAATAAGGTAGAACATGTAACAATTTACTATTTACTTAACAAATGTTAAAAATATGAAAAAACAATTCTTGAATGCTGGAAATAAAGAAGCACTTCAAATTCGAGTTGATGAAGAGGAGTTTAACTGAATGGTTTATTAAGGTATTGGACCTGGGTGAGGGCTTTAATACCTGTGCTAGACACAACAGTTTATGACACATTTCTCTTGAAATAACCCAGTCCCATATTTAATATGATTGAATTTTTGAACACTTTTTTAAATCATATAATAGCAGGATTGTATTACACATAGCAAGTCTGGGGATGAAAAATTGTGGTCAATAAAATTAAAAATTGAAAAAAAATTAGAAGACAAGTTTAATGTACTAAGGAAATCAAGCATATTGGTGAACAAAGTATAAAAAGAAAGAAAATAAATATGAGTTTTAAAAAACTCAGAGAATAAATGATGAAGTTCAATATATGTTGAATATATGTTCCCGAGGAATGACCAGAGAGACAAGGGAGGAGACAATAACAGAGTAACAGATGAGTTTCTAAGAATTGAATAAAAACAGGAGTCATCTTGTTGAAAAAGCAGGTTTATATGAATAAGTTTATAGTAGGAAGATTAAGGCAGTTTATATTTATGTTCTAAAGCAAATATAAAACATAGTGTTGATACTTACTTATATTTATTTCTAAACACATAATTAACATTTTCAACTATGCCATTGCTCTCAAGATACAAAGGAACAGGTTCACAAGCAGTACAGGGAAACTAATCCTCTGGTAGAAAGAGATCAAACAAGCAAGTATACAGATTAAAAACTATAAAGACACGAGGTATCACAGGAGTAGGTAAAGAAAATTATAAGTGAGACTAGAGAGAAGAGGGTACATCTTTATCTCAGAAAGTCACAAAGTCCTTAAAATGAGATGGTACTTAAGTGCAGTTTTTAAAAAAGACAAATTAGGTATGGGAGATTATTGCTTTAGCAAACAATTCTATCCAGTAAGTACATGTGCATAATCATGTAGGGGCCCAGAGCTTGCTCTGGGACCTGCAGATCATCTGATGCACAGGAGTACATGGTGAGCCTCAGATAGTGCATAGTGTTGGAGGTTAGGGCATAGCAGAAGATGCAGCCTGGGTTTCCACTGAAAGAAGACAGTCCTTTAGCTAAGAGAATGGTCCCACACAAAGTGCATACTGAGGCCAGCCTGCACAGTGTCTTCCTGGTTCTCAGTGAACTAGGTAGAAAAGGTGAAAGTGAGCATTTAGAAACTTTAATAACAGTTGGCATCACCAGGAAATACAACTGTATGACTATGTATTTAACAAAAGCACAAGCTGGAATCAAGATTACGTGAGAAATATCAATAACCTCAGATATGCAGATGATATCACCCTTATAGCAGAAAGCAAAGAACTAAAGAGCCTCTTGATGAAAGTGAAAGAGGAGAGTGAAAAAGCTGGCTTAAAACTTAACATTCAGAAAACTAAGATCATGGCATCTGGTCCCATCGCTTCATGGCAAATAGATGGGGAAACGATGGAAACAGTTAGAGACTTTATTTTGGGGGGCTCCAAAATCACTGAAGATGGTGCTGCAGCCATGAAATTAAAAGACGCTTGCTCCTTGAAAGAAAAGTTATGACCAACCTAGACAGCATATTAAAAAGCAGAGATATTACTTTGCCAACAAAGGTCCATCTAGTCAAAGCTATGTTTTTTTCAGTAGTCTATGTATGGATGTGAGAGTTGGACCATAAAGAAAGTTGAGCACTGAAGAATTGATGCTTTTGACTCAATGCGCATGAGTTTGAGCAAGCTCTGGGAGTTGATGATGGACAGGGAAGCCTGGTGTGCTGCAGTCCATGGGGTTGCAAAGAGTTGGACATGACTGAGCTACCGAACTAATCAGTCTGAGAAATATTAGAAATTAAAAACAAAGAGCGACAACAACAAACTGGTCTTTTCCCATAGATGGTTTGAGAGGGTTTCCAAAGGATTCTAAGTTGGGGAAGAGCTGTTACAGGGGAGCAACCATCATAATTTTATATATGAGAAAGATGGGCTTAGAGTAGTAAGGTAAGTTGCTTAAGTTCAAATATCAAATAAGTAAGGCACTGTTCTCTTTGTGTTGGTGATGTCAACTATTTACATCTTATTGTGAATTTGAGTTATTCTTTGCTCTTCTGAGAAAGTTAAAAAATACATCTGTTCCCTACAAAGGAACATGTATGGAGCACACTCTATTGCCTCCCTTACTCTCCTCAAATCGATATAAATGAGAGAAAATATATGTTTCCAAGGCATGCTAAGTCACTTTAGCCCACCAGGCTCTTCTGTCCATAGGATTCTTCAGGCAAGGATACTAAAGTGGGTTGCCATCCACCCCTCTCCAGGGAGTCTTCCTGACCCAGGGATCAAAGCAGTGTCTTATGTCTCCTGCATTGGCAGGCGGGTCTTTACCTCCAGTGCCACCTGTTTCCAATATTCATAATCATTTCTGGAAAACAGGGAGACTCTAAGGTAGACTATAAGTTGTGAAGAATAGTATAGATTTTAAAAGCAGATGGTACCTAATTAAAGAAGAAAACCGTAGCTTAAGATTTATGAAGGATGCTGCTATAGAAGGGCTTCCCTAGTGTCTCAGACAGTAGAGAACCCTTCAATGCAGAAGACCCAGGTTTGATCCCTGGGTTTGGAAGATCCTCTGGAGAAAGGGTGGCTATCCACTCCAGTATTCTTGCCTGGAGAATTCCATGGAGAGAGGAGCCTGGTGGGCTACAGTCCATAGGATTGCAAAGAGTGAACACAACTGAGCAACTCACATACTATAGCAAAAGTGGTAGTGATAGTAGGAATGTGTCTTCCCAGGGATGGTGGGTACTTGGAGGGAGAGAAGGCACAGGAGAAAATAATGGCGAGATTGGTGGAATTGTTATGGCTGAGTCACCAGAAATCTCTTGTACATCTTGAGACAAACAGCAACAGTGGAATATCTGAGTTTCCTTAAGGTGGGGGCAGTGGAAGTAGGGCATTGAATTAAAGAATGAATACTGGCTCAGGTAGATAGCAAATGCTTGTGAGAAGTGAAGGGCAAAAGCAAGCCACAAGGCTTATCACAGTGGGTGGGCATGCCCCAGAACTACTCTCACTAAAACATACAAAAGCAAAAGGCATGATGTGGACCATTTCTAAGTGGACCATAGAAATGGAGCCTAGAAAAACACTTCAACTCTGAAAAAATGTGTACAAAAAAAAAAAAAAAAACAAACTAATAAGAATCAAGGAAAGCCAACATCATGAATGAATAATGTCAACTCAAAAAAATAGCACATCCAAGTAAGCAGAGTTAATAAATATAAGCTGTAGAGGGCTTTAAAATAAATTGTATTTACATTCTGACAGAAATAAAAGAAGTAGCAGAAGTCATTGAAATGGACAATTTGATTATTGATGTGCAATAAAACTTAAATTGTTGAGATGAATAACAGAATGGATTTAAGTGAGGGAAAATTAGTTTGTTGGTTGAATGAGACAAGAAGTATTCCCAGAATGCAGCATAAAATATAAAAATATACACAACATTCAAGAAAAGACTTATGTAGGATGGATTGAGAATTCACAAAATCAATTCAGTAACAGTTTTGGAAACAAAAAATAGGTACAATGAAGAGAAAGCAAGTAGAATGTCTTAAAACTCAGGAGTGGCACAAGTTCTGAGATTGAAGTGTTTCATTAAGTCCTCAGTAGAAGCAATTTTTTTTTTAAACTCAGGAAAACAAATGTTGTGAGTAAACTCATAATGCTATTTCCTAAAAACAACAGCAAGTAAGAGAAGACCTAAAAGAGGAACCCTAAAACTTCTTTAGTGTGAGACAGAAGGAAAGATACCCATATTATCCACAAATGTATGAGAATCAAATTGCCATCAGATTCTCATCCATGACACTGAACAGAAGAGGAATGGGTAGGATGGGTTGGGAGGGAATTTTAACTAGCGTTTTAAACCCAGTCAAATGTCAAATGGCCATTCAATGAGGTTGAAATCAAGACATTTTCAGGCCTACCATGACTCAGAAAGCTTACCACCACAGGTTTCTCAGAATACTTCAACAAAGAAATACAGTTGTAGCAGACAGAATCAAGATGCAAAAGCATTGAAAAATACAGTAATAAGTGAAATGTAGGGTTACAAAAGTCATGATTAAAAATTAACTAGGTAATATTTATACAGGAATGTGGTAAAGAAACTAACCTATGTACACAGGGAAATTTTAGTACTTTATAATCATGGCCTGACAGTCAGTGGATAAAGTACTGTATTATATAATAAATGGTATTGGGAAAGTTGTTCACACACATGAAAATATGTACTAATTTAAATCTCTAATATATAGGATGGATAAAGACCTTTTCAAAAGCCTATAATTTCTTAGAAAATAATATAGGAAGCTATGTTTTGAACTTGGAGTGGTAAGTCTCATAGACACAAAAGGCAAAAAGAAAAATAGTTACACATATGACTATACCTCCCAATAAAAATACCATAAAAGTAGCAGATGAGACAGAATATTTGGAACTTTTGGAACAAATAAGGCAGTTTACATTTAAATGATATAAAGAATTCCTACTAATTACAAGAAAAAAGAAAAAATGTTAAGAGAAACAATATGAACAGGGTATTTTCAGAAAAGGGAAATATGATATATATTTAAAAGTATCCAATCTTTATTTGTAATCAGGTATATGCAAATTAAAGAACCAATGGATGTTTTCTAAATGTCATATTTGTAAAAAAAAAAAGAAAGAAAAAGTGTATTAATCAAGTGTTAGCAAAGGATAAAAGAAATAACTCTGAAAGAATGTGATGGAAATACAAATTGGAATAGCCATTCTGGATGAGTTTGTGGGTATTGATATTTGATTCCAATTCTTGGTGTATTCTCTAGAGGAACACACAGCAGGCATACAAGGAAACACAAATGGGATGTTCCTAACAGCACTCATTCATGATATGATAAATATTTTAAAATTGAAAGTGTTTACTTTGATTGACTCACAGTATTCAATAGCTCCAGGGAGCATAAGTCAGAGGCCAGACATCAGATAATGAAAAGAAAACCCTATGTTTCCAGTTGGCAGTTTCATCTTTCACTCACTGGAACAGTTTTATAAACAAACTTAATGGCAAGCCACTCCAGTGTTCTTGCCTGGAGAATCCCAGGGACGGGGGAGCCTGGTGGGCTGCTGTCTATGGGGTCACATAGAGTCGGACACGACTGAAGTGACTTAGCAGCAGCAGCAGCAGGTAAGAGTAGTAGCTACACCGTGAAATTAAGAAAACAGGAAATATATTTTATTCCTAGCTATATTATCATGTATAAGTAATTCAAATTTTCCATCATTCAACCTCTTTAATGGAGGGAATTTACCAGAGCTCTAATCTTAAACAATTGGAAACTAAAAAGGACTATTCGATTTGATTTTTTACCTTTTGAGAGAATATATAAATGTCTGAAGCAGATGGTATCTATCTTTGTAGTTGAAGGTGTAATAATATTTTTCTGAAGCATATTTCCTCTTTGGTAGCATTTCTGCTGTTATTCCTTTTCATTAGTTTGTGTTTTAATTTGGTTGATCTATTTCATCAGTACAGGGCTGCCAAGCATGATAGGAAACCAAGGTGTGAAGACAGTATCAGTTGCAATATGATGGCACCTGAAATAACTATAAAACAAGACACAATGTTGAAACCCAGAAAATAAGAGAATTGTGTATAAGACATAGATTTATATCATTGGAATAAAACTAAATTATAAAAATGAGTATAAAAGTACTTTCATCTGTAAGCTTTATCAATCTTTGTGATTGATTGTAATACTTTGTAATACTTCCAAATTGATCATAAACATTCAATTATTCATGATTTATTTATTTCCCTACGTATTCAGCAACTCTTGACTAAACTCATATTATGAGCAAAATGTAATGCCAAAACTGAAGATTTTTCTTTTTAGGATGGATGGGTAGAGGGGAATAAGAACATAAGAAAAAGTAGTAAATTTTGTTCAACAGTTAACTTATTCAACCAAATATTTAAGGGGATCTGTTATGTGCAAGGTACCATCTGGGAGTTGTGAGCATAGCAGATAATGAAAGAAACCCCTGTACTTCATGGTGATTATATTCTGGTATATTAAGAAGTGTGAAGTTGTTATATCAACAATTAAAATATTTCAATTATGTTTATAAAATGTCTAGTATTGGGATCATAACTTTTAGATGATCAAATTTTATTTTAATTGCTAATATTTTTTGGCTTATTTTTTTTCCTCAATATTTTATCTGCTTGAGGACAGTTACTCCTCCATTATGGGACTAGTGAAGAACATGACACATAGTAGAAATTCAATAACATCTGCTAAACAAGTAAACTATTCAACCTCTACATACTTCAGTATCTTCACCTATAATGATAACAATAATAGTATTAAGAATGTTGATATGGTTGTGAAGTTTAACAAATACTGTTTTTAGAAATCTTCATATGATGCAGACATAAGAAGTTCAGTGTGTTAATCTCATAAAACATATATTTTAAAACAATATTATACATGAAAACTTGGTAATTATGAACTCACAGCAAAAGAAAATGTGCTTTTAGTACAGCTTTTTATCTCTCTCTCACATGTATTCCAGAGAGAGAAAAATACTGTGCCCACCCTCTCCCATCATTCCTAAAAGTCTAAATGTAGCTTTATTCCTGATGGTCAAATTTCAGCATTTATATTTCCTTTTTCTATGGGTAAATGTAGGTGATTTGTCCTAAATGCTTTTCTATATTGTTTCTAATGCTGATAATCATAGAAAGTATATTTTTTCTTTATTTAAAAATCTTTCTCCTGTATGTACAGTAGTAAAATTCTTTAGCTATTATCTTCTTATTGAAAACAAACCCCACTTCAAGGGGCTGGATGTGTTACACTCAGAATTCATACACGATAAGAAATTCATTCCACAAGTGGAGTAAGACCTTTAAAAGACCTTTAACTACCTCCCAGAATAAATTTGATATGCCTTACAGACCATTATGCCAACTCTTCCTCACTGTGCATGCAGATAGAACCATCTCTTGGAAGTGCTAACACTATAATTTCCATTCAGATGATGAAATTGTAATAAAAACAGTTTATTATGCTACATTTGTATATGATTGCATATTAGATTGTAGAAAGTTAACATTTTTTTTCTACTAATAATCATTTCTTCAAGATCTAATAAATCCAAGAAGGTTAAAAACATGTTTAAACTAAAAGATTCATTCCACAGGGCAATATGTCCTGCTGGTGATGCTGCTGACACCGTGTATGAGCCAAGTTAAATACTTACATATTTCTGTGCCACTTATACAGTTGTTTAAATATATTCTCCACAGTAAAAGAATTATTTATTTATGAGTAAAAATATTTGGACACAGATCTTAATTCTTGTAAAGTGCTATCTAATTCCAATTTATCCATATTCCTATTCAGTTGTGTCTTTTTGGCAAATAAGTATTTTCAAGATATTAATAAATAAGAAAGAAATATTATAAGACAGACCCAAGTGGAATTCATATCTTCCGCCTATTAAACAATTGACAAGGGCTCTGACATGCTGGAATTTAGTGAAACCAGACCTCTGATTAAATAAGATGACTCTGTATGATGGCATCTACAAAAACCATTTACTAAATCACTACATTTTAGTGTTAAAATAGGATAGGAACTATCTTGTTTAATAGATTGATTTTTAGAGATGAGAAAACTTACACAATTAAGTAACACCTAAAATATTTCATATAGTTAGGGGAAGACTTGAAATTTGGAACACAGATGACTTTCCCCTAATTGAAATGGTCTTTATGCTGTTCTTTATTTGGTAAAATTGTCTTATCTTTAATTAAGAGTACCATCAAACTTGTTAGAAGACATTTATGTGCCAAATATCTAAAAGAATCGGCATCTGAAAAGCTGTTAAATTGAGAAAAATTACATAAGCTCATAGTCAGATGAACATGTTATATTACATTGTGTGTGCATTAATATCAATGAGAATTCAATACTGAGATCAAATGCACAATATGCTGTCAAATGTTTAATAATTCTTCAGTGTCTAATTAAGTCTAAGAAAGCTGCACTTATGAGTGAGTCATTGTAATTTCATATTAAGTACAATATAATGAACTGGTATAAATAGGATAACACTGAAGAGCCAGTGACTTAAGCTGATTGTCTGAAAGCAGGTTTCATGCTACCATAACCTTTTAATATCAACTTAGACTTCTGTATAAGGCAGAAAGTAAAAAGAACTGCTACATGGTGCCACAGGAAAAAGAGCTGGATATTCATGGGCCTTAAGTGATCAATATCTTTATCAGATCTGTGTAAATGTTGTGGGCAAGTACAATTAAAGAGCAAATAACTGGATCAGCTGGCTAGGCTTAATTTCAGCTCGAGAAGCAAGTCATTTCACTGGAGGGCACTTGTTAGGGAGTATCAGAAACAACTGCATAAGACAAATGCTTTCAAGACAATGTACAGATTATAATGGGGACTCAAGAGTCCAAGCACCTGAGCTCAAATTTTTATCCCAGCCCTGTCTGGCTGTATGATCCTGTACAAGCCACGTGGCCTCTCTAGGCATTAGGTTTCCTACCTGTGAAAGAGAATATTTCTTTTATAGGCCTATTATGAGTATTAAAATGAAGTGTATATGTAAAAAAAAAAAAAAACCTAGAAGAGTGTCTGGCTCATAGTAATCATCCAATAAGTGTTAATAATTCCTATTCATGGAAAAGCATTTCCACATAGCGGTTAGGCAAGGAAATTCCTCTTTAAAACCATTTAAAGAGATCTGTGTGTTTTCTGTGCATTTACACTAGAGGAAAGTCCTAAAGAATTTTACTGATAGTTCTAATTTGTACAGATTGATGAAATATCAATTATGAACAGACATGCAAAAAAACAAGAGCAGTTGAAAACACAAATGTAAAGTTCTATTTGAGGCTGAAACAACCAAAACAAAACTGGAGATGTCCACATATGCTCTCTGAATAGAGCCATGACCAGTTGAAGACAGAGTGGATATTTGTGCTCTGTAATTACTTATCAACAGTGATTTTAGAAAAAACCCTGAGAATTGTGAAACATAGAGGGGAGCAATAAAGGCCGAGAACACGAAATAGGAAGGCTGAAGGGAAGTTGAGGCCAGAACTGGAGAGGCAGCACTGGCCACTTCTGGGAATGGTTCACATTACTCAGTGAAGAGGGGGTCACAGCATTATAAGCATTAGAACCAGGCACATGTACTCATTGTCTTCCAGACAGCATTTATAGATACATTAGCTATTGATAGCAATATACAATTTATTTTATAGAACAAGGAAATTCTTCTTACTACACTGTCTTTATAAAATAGAAATTGAAAGAACCTCTTCAGGTACTAAATAGGAAAGCTTTCTTACTATTTCCGACACAAAGAATGCAGTAATTCTTTTCGTGTCCAAGGTGGGTAGATTTTTGGAGTCACTGTCACAGAATACTTCCTGGTAGGAAGTATTGAGCAAGCTCTGGGAGTTGGTGATGGACAGGGAAGCCTGGAGTGCTTCAGTCCATGGGGTTGCAAAGAGTCAGACATAACCCAGCAGCTGAACTGACTGACTTCCTGGAAAAAGACCAGTCCTATTTGGGTTAATCAGCCCTTTCATTTGTCTTCTGAAAAGTTCTGACAGGAATTCTTTGTAGAAAAAAGTTCCTCACCTGAAAACACAAAAAGAAACCAAATTACATTAAAGGGTATTTCTTAAAAGTGTTTTCCTTGCTTTCAAATGTTATTAGGCTCATAGTTAACAAGTATAAATATATCGCCCAGGAATATATGTAAATATATATATGCATATGTGCTAAACTGCTTCAGTCGTATCCAACTCTTTGTGACCCTGTGGATGGTAGCCCACCAGACTCCTCTGTCCTTGGGATTTCCCTGGCAAGAATATTGGAGTAGGTTGCCATGCTCTCCTCCAGGTGATCTTCCTGACTTAGGGATCAAACCTGCATCTCTTATTTTCCTGCATTGGCAGGCAGGTTCTTTACCACTAGTGCCACCTGGGAAGCCCATACTTTATATATGTGTATATGTAAATATGCCCCTGGAGAAGGGAATGGCTATCCACTCCAGTGTTCTTTCCTGGAGAATTCCATGGACAGAGGAGGCTGGTAGGCTACAGGCAATGGGATGGCAAAGAGTAGACATGACTGAGCGTAGATTAACACTTTCACTTTTCAGATGTAAATATATTTGCTTAAGAGAAATTTGATTTCCTTTTCATGGGCATCTCTTTCAGAGCTTTTTCTCAAATATATTGCCAGACAGTGGAGGATAACTTGGTCAAGGATGTTTCAGTAGCTGAGATACGGTTTGGAATAACTAAACCTTCAAGCAAGCTTCTAGATTATTTTTTATCTAAATATCGTGTGTAGCATCTCCAAACAGAAACAGCCAGAATTCACTAAATGAAGTTGTTTACTGACAATTTTTCAACTGGGGTTTAATATCCTATCTGAAATTCTAAGGTAGACTCTTCGCCTTCTAAGTAGAGTTATATATTATAACAATATCCAGAGAATAATTAACTCAGAAATTTGGAGGAGGGCCAATGTAACAGGTAAGATTGATTGAACCCTGGAATGAAATCTGTAATTCTTTTAGTATATAATAAATTATATATGTGTTAATATATTACATATATGTGTATACATGTTGATATACATATGTATGTATATACATATTTCTGATATGATATGGATTTCTTATCTTTCAAATGTACCTAATACTTAACTACTGTGATTATTTCATCCATATATTAATATATCAAGGATTATTTTATTTTATCCCAGTCCTTAGTGTACGTAAAATTATCTCAGACCTTTCTGTTGCCATTGTTGACATTTTATTCTGGCACCCACTCTTTTAAAAGTTGATTTCTGTAGTAGTTTATTTCTTCCCATCTGTATTGGATTATGTCTGTTGTATTAATTTAATGCTTCAGGAGTGGTATTTCTTTTCTTTCTACAGTTAGGAGAAAAGGTGATCTGTTTTATGTCTGTATTCCATCTCTCATCTGCAGTGTTCTTTCTCCCATACTGAGGCATGGGGAGGATTATTTTGTACTCTCTTGGGCTGAAAAGTAACTTCTTTTTGAGGCTGAAGTTGAAAACTGATTCCTCCTTTATGCGGCACTATGACACGCCCGTGTGATGCTGTTGAAACACTCTCCCTGGCTGCTGGAGCTCAGAGGACAGCCTTTTGACCATTCCATGCCTACTGTCGGGCGGAATAGACATTCATAGACATTACCCCATTTTATCCCCACAAGAGGTATGCACAGCAAGAAATGCATTCAGCTAGATTAAATCAATTGCCTGAGGTCACATATCTAGTAAATTGCAGAGCCAGGACTCAAAAAAAAAAGGTCTTTTGACATTAAATCCCTTGGTCCTTCCCATTATACCATATTGCTCTTTATGAGTTAGTAATTCATCATGATACATGCATTGTTGTAAAAATAAAATAGAGCAGAATAGTTGTTTACATGTTCTGTTTCTGAACATCAAGATGGCCTTCTTTGTTTGATGCTGATTAAAAATCAGCAAAATATTACAAATTGTGGACAGTCAGCTGCCTAGTTCTTTCTGATCAGCTGCTTAATATAGCAGAGTAGAATGATTTAAATTTTCTATCTTGAACAAATAGATTTATTTAGACCATATGATAATAGTGTGGGGAGGTGTGGTGGGGTTGAAGTGTCAGTGTTTTTTAAATGCTTCAATTATATTTAAAAGCATTTTCAAAATAAAATAGTATTATTAATTTATGATTTATAGTTCAGTAAACTTTTAAAATTTATTTTGTTGAATTGAAATATCCTCCTATCCTCTTCTTGTACAGAAAGTTTTTAATAAAGTCCTCTGAATAAAATGTTACTCAGGAAGAGAATCAACTATTCTTTAAACTGATCATTGTTGTTCTGCTTTGTAGAAAACATCTTTGCCGCTGAAAAAGCAATAAACCCTGACTTTTACTTCAATGAATTTTTGAGTATTTGCTACAATTAGCATTTTTTACTGAAACCATATACATAATCAAGTGGCAGACCCAGAGACACTAGTTTAATTGTTAACGATTGACTGACAGCCTACAAAATGCAGATTTCCTATCTCTTCCTATAGAAAGCCACTTTTTTTCTTCTCTTTCCGTCTCTCCTCTGTCTTCCCTTGTCTCTCCCTTTTTTTCCTCCTTTCTCTCACCTTCCCATCATATTTTCCTTCCTTTATTCCTTCCTTTCTTTCCTTCCCTTCCCTTCTTTTTTGTTTCACCAAAAATTGTATTCATTAGGATCTCTCAGTAACAAACCCAGCTTGCTTTGTGCACTCCCCTATCTACTGCACACACTAGTGAGAACCTCTATTTCCAAGAGCAGAGCCAGTACATTACCTCAGTGGACCATTTAAGCAGTTCATGGCTCTAGCATTCTGGCGGGAAAATATTTAATATTTGAGCTGTGACCGAGATCACTGAGTTAGATGTCAGTGATGCTCTTCACCATACAATGTGTAGCCCAAGGCTCCCTATCAAGTGCCCATCTATGAATGCCAATAGAGTATATTCTGGGGAATGCTATCAGAGAACATTTTCATTTGGGAATAATGTGATAAAGCCTCTTTTTCTCTTTGTGCTATTTCCAATTAGAAACACCCAAGAAAATATGTTTCTTATTCTGTTCTCTCTCTGTTCAAGTGTGTGCTTAGGCCAAGAGAACAGTTGAATATAAAGGAAAGGCTTGGAGTTCAGAGTGACCAGCAAAGCAGGTCTTTTTCATATCTCCAGGTTGATTAGATCTTTCGAGATATTTGGACTCAATGTCAAGTAAAGACAAATGCTACATCTTGGAACTATATTGACATCCCTGAGGAAGCCTTTCAAAGTCTTCAGGAACTTCTGTGTTGCATTCTCCATTCAGGGTATATTCTGAATTTCAAGTTTGAATGAGGATCATGCAGAACTGTGATGTCTTTTCCTGCTTTTGTTCAGTACACTTTCTGTTTTGGCATTCTTCATATTTCCATTTTATGAAGAAAGATTATCCTTTTCAAATGCCAAAGGTTTTATTCTTCTTTCTGCTGCATGAAAACGTGTGTTCATGGCAATGTTGCTTATCAGCTCATTTCAGTCACTCAGTCATGTCTGACTCTTTGTAACCCCATGGATTTGCAGCACCCCAGACTTCCCTGTCCATCACTAACTCTCGGAGCTTGCTCAAACTCATGTCCATCAAGTTGGTGATGCCATCCAACCATCTCATCCTCTGTCATCCCCTTCTTTTCCTGCTTTCAATCTTTCCAGCATCAGGGTCTTTTCCAGTGAGTCAATTTTTTGCATCAGGTGGCCAAAGTATAAAAGTCTTCTATTTGAAAGCTCAGCTGATAGTCAAAATTTACTTACTTTTTTCTAATTGTTTCCACTTTCTCTGATGGGCTGTTTATACAAGCAGGTAATAAACTGTCCCTCCTTTCTCCCTACCCTGACTGTATCACACTGGACAGTGCCTGCATGTAGCCTTTGCCTCATATGCTTAAGTATTTTATGCTAACACAAATCAGAACATATGAAAACTTGTTAGAGAGCTCTCTGGTTCAGATTTGGTAGTTGTTCCAAACTTGGAACATCCTGCCAATGATATAGCACTTAGAACTTCCTGCTGGCTGACCAGTTATGCATGATTTCCTTGCACTTCACTGCCAAGAAGTTGTGTACTGATGGAGAATAAGATATATTGATTGGAGGTAGGCCAGTTATTTCATTAGACATAAAAATGGCCACTGAGCTTTGGGACAGATCTATGTATTAGTCATTATAATCATTACCAGCTTCAAGAACAACAACAACAAAAGACAAATTTTTATTTTCCTTTCATGGCAGTGACAGGGTCCTCTTTGTCTGAGATCCCATAGTTATATTCAAACATTATTTGAATCATTCTTGTAATGCTTCCTCAAAGTCAAGGACAGGCATTGCCAACTTTGTTTTACAAGACATAGGCTTTTGTCAAGGAAGAGGTTTGGCAAACAGAGAGATTACGCCAGGTCCTGTTAGAAACATAGCTGGGGATATATCAGTGCAGGCAGCCTTACTGTCATTAAAACTTTTCACCAGAAATGTATGCAGGTTTTAATGACTGATACAGATGAAACTATGATTTTACATCCAGTGAACAAATACATACTCTTTGCCTTTTATGTATGAGGTTTGGTACTAAATCATGTTCCTATGATTTTATTTCTAAGCATAAGGAGGCTAGCATTTTACTATTTGCATTTTGCAGTTAAGCATTTTCTCTGTATGACTTTATTTGAGCAGTGATTTCATAGCTTGTGTTTTTCCTCCCTTTGGGATCATTGATGGTATTCATTTACATTTCTTAAACAAAAATGGTATTTTAAAGAAAATATACTTTTTATATATTAGTGAAGCTATTCATATCTTGTTTTTACTTTTCTTCCAATAATTGAAAATAAGCAAAGACTACTGGGATTCAAAGAGAACTAAGAGGCAGGATTCCCCTCCATGCTTTTTAAGAAAATATTTAAAATTAATTTTAGGTTACAAAGAGTTGTAAACAGGTACAGAGAGTTCCTATTTACCCATTATCCAGCTTTCCCTAATGTTAACATCTTACCCAACCATGGTGCACTTATCAAAACTACTGAATTAATACAATCACAGTACTATTAACTCAATTATAGACTTTTTTGGATTTCGCGAGTTTTTCTATTCCGGGATCAAATCCAAGATACCACAATGCATCTGTCATGTCTTCTACCCTCCTACAGCCTTTGACACTCTCTCATTCTTTCCTTGTTTTTTATTACTTTAATATTTTTGAACATTTACAGCCTTTATGATCCTGGAAAATAACATGATTTTTATCTATGGGCTAAATGATTAAATAGTTATTTACATAAAGGACTTTTTGTTTAAACTCTTTTCCTCTCAATTCTTATATTCATTTTCATCTCTACTTGGTTCTCTTTTATTATATTAGGTGCATACAAAAAACATTAAGGTTAAAAGAAAGGCCAAAATTACACTTAGTCATGGAGTTTTTATATTCGACTTTAGCTTCCAAGATCCTCCTTTAAAAGAAGAAATGCAGTCAATAGAAAGTGACTTGCCCCAGTTACTATGGATATTCAGTGACAGAGTGGAACTACTTATGGCACTGTCTATATTAATGCATTACTTCATAGCTAACAAGCTGCCCACATAGACATGATTTCCCTTTGTTTTCACAAAAGTTATTTGTTCTGGAACATACTAGGTGAGTATCTACCTCAGAGATTTTTGCTCCAGCTGTTTACTCATTCTAGAATGCTCTTTCTATAGACATCTCTTGGCTAATTCTCTCACTAGTTTAAAATATATAAATATAAATATCTCAGATTCTCCTTACCATGTACCCTGATGACACACTTGTGTTCAGTCTGTGCAGCCCTCACTCATAGCACTCCTGACCTCTATTTCCCTGATGAAATTTTTATTTTCTAAAAGTGGGGCAATAGAAAATAAATCAATGACTATGATAGTGTATTCATTGGCTAGGGCATAACCAAGTAACAGGCTGGGTGGCTTAAACAAACAGAAATTATTTCACAGTTTTGGAGGCTAGAAGTCCAAGATGAAGGTATTGGAAGCACTGATTTCTTTTGAAGGCCTAACACCTTGGCTTGTAAATGGTCCAATGTCTTCTCATGATCTCATTCCCATGTATGTCTGTATCCTAATTGCCACTTTTCATAAGGACACCAGTCATATTAACTTAGGACCCCCCACTTGTATGACCTCATTTTACTTCAGTCATTGTTTTAAAGGGCTTCCCTGGTGGCTCAGACAGTAAAGAATTCAACTGCAATGCAGGAGACCTGGATTCGATCCCTGGATCTGGAAGATCCCCTGGAGAAGGGAATGGCTACCCACTCCAGTATTCTTTCCTGGAGAATTCCATGGACAGAGGAGCCTGGTGTGCTATAGTCCCTGGGGTCACAAAGAGCTGGACGCGACTGAGTAACTAACACTTACTTTACTGCTTTTAAAACCCTGTCTCAAATATAGTCACATTCTGAAGTAATAGAGTTTAGGACTTCAACATGTGCTCTTTGTGGGGGACATAGTTCAACCCATAATAAAGAGTAAGAAATGGTTCCAAAGGTAGAATTTAGAGTGATATTATAAATAAATGGTGTGAATTGGTGGGAAGATTCAAATAACATGTCAAAGGAGTTCTCTCTGAGGAGGTGAGAGTTAAGTCCTAA
Source organism: Bubalus kerabau (assembly GCF_029407905.1). Taxonomy (NCBI): domain Eukaryota; kingdom Metazoa; phylum Chordata; class Mammalia; order Artiodactyla; family Bovidae; genus Bubalus; species Bubalus kerabau. The sequence continues at coordinate 56,252,974 of NC_073631.1, forward strand.
AGCTGGGAGTGAACCTGTTGTGTTCTTACTTAAGGGCCAGGTATGCCAGGCAGTGAGAGAGAGCACTTCACTGTTTGAGAGTGACAGAAAGTCAGGTAGTGTTAGGGACATAGCACATCAGGAAAAGAATCTTGTGAAAATGAGCTCTGTAAGTTGGATAAATTTCAAATTTTACTGTTTGTGTTTCCATAGCTATAAAATACATACAACAGAACCAACCTCAGATAATTGTTGAGTTAAACCATATAATAATGAACAGTTTTAGCATTGAATTGATGCTCTATTTTTTAAAAAGGCTTAAAAAAGAAGAAGCAGCATTTTTTTTTTCACATATCATTCATCACATTTGAAATTACACTCCAGGACATTCATTACTATAACTAATTCTAACCTAAGTCTAGCAAAATGGAGGTGGCGTATTCACACATCTTCTATCACCTGACCAGCCTCAGTCACTTTACAGCTGCCATCAAAATCTGACAAGCCCATGATCACTGCTCTAAAATACCTTCATTAAAAATATCCTTATCAAATATGCTGTCAAAAAATCAGGATTTGATTTGCTGTGTAGTTAACCTCCAGTTAGTTTTGGAAAAGAAAGTACATTATAATCACACTTCAACTATTAAAACAACTTCAAATTTGGTAAGTTTCTACTTATAATTTTATAAAACAATGCAAATGTCTTTTTAGATAATTACATCTAATCAATTGTAATATAATCTATTTTAAATCCACTAAGAGGTATTTCAAAATATCAAATATGCTATTCACTCACTTATACACATGTATTAGGAAGTGAAATACAAGAGATAACATTCTCTGCAAGCTGAAACTTTATTAATGAGGGTGATAAATTAATGATGTTTTAGAAGATGTAATTTCTGTTTCGAAAGAGTGTAGACAGGTTAAACTGGGTTCAGATATTTCATCCTTACAAACTGTGATTCTGCAAATTACCCTTTATTTCATTCAATTGTGACTTTTTTCATTCTAAAGAAGGCTTTGTCTTTCTGAAGCAGCCTTTAAGGGATCATTCTACACCATACTCAGTTGTCAGCATTGCCCCTGGGTTGTTCAGATAAGAGTGAGATGCTGAAACACCTTTTGGACTTTCCATAAAAAAATATAATATCTGCAGTGTCATCCACATTGATTTTGTAGTTCTCTGAGAAATGTTTCTACGTACAGAGTCAGCATTTCTGAAGCATTTCTTCCTTTCTACAAAATATTATCCAGATTTCCAAAAAAGTTCCTTCTAAGAAGTGTGTCAAAGATTTTATTGTATTTTTAATATCACGGTGACTGTAAAATACAAATTTTTAATAAATTTTGGTTAGATTAATTAATGCATCTCAGAATGCCCCACAGTGTGATTTGCAGTATTATTGTAAGACTGATTTTTGAGTTACTCAACTAATTTTGAGTTATTTGCTGATGAAAGAATTTTAGAGATTCATTAATAAAGTAGGACAGGGAATTATAGTAACCATGACTTAAATTTAAGTTTTAAATTCATTTTGTGAATTTTTATCCCTATAATGTGCCCATTGCTCATCCAGATTTTTTAAGGGTCGAGGTTCATCTAAACCTGGGACAGAGATGGTAAATTAGATTTTGCCGGGGTCCAGCCCCGGCTGATCCAGGGTATTCGAAGCGGGGATGGCGTCGGCGAGGGTAAGGATATAGTAGCTTCAATTAGATATTAATTAAAGATATAAAGAGTAATAGAATGAGGATAGCTCAGTAGGAAAATTCAGTGGAGAAAAGAGGCTGAGTAGCTTGGTTTACACGGGAGACCAATAAAACTTCAAGACAAGAAGTTTGCACCACTTGCGTAGGCCGCAGGCGTCCTTCCGTTCTCCCGAAGGAGAGGAGACACTGAGGCCTCCCCGGTCAGATCTTAGAAGCCCAGGCATAATTAGCAAGCATGGCGGGTTCTGCGCTCCAGATGGAGACTCAGCCAGAATTTGAGAGAGAGAGCGACATGGGGAGACCAAGTTTCAGTGAACAAGGCCCGCACTTTATTTTCCAAAGTAGTTTTTATACCTTAAGTTGTGCATAGAGGATAATGGGGGAAGGGGTGGAGTCATGCAAGGACAGCAGTTCCTGGTCCTAATATAAGCCAGGCTTTCAAACTTATCATATGCAAAAGTTCAGGTGAATTACATCATCTTCTGGCCCGGAGGCCTGTTAACATTTTAAGAAACTTATTTTTCTCTAAAGGTGATTATTCCAAAGTCAGGCACCAGCCTCCAAAAAAGCATTGGACAAAGCTGCATTCCTATAGGGCAAAGGTGAGGTGGGCTCAATCAAGAAAAGAATTAACTCAAGGGTCCAACGTTACAAACATTGAGGCTACTACTTACATTTCTATACACCCATTATATCAATAAATACACTGTCAAGGACACAGTAGGTACGGAGTATGGAGACTTAGCAGCAAACATTGGTTCAATAAGTGAAAAACCCTTCACCAATACAATTTCTAATCAATCTTTTAACTAATCAAAGGAATCTGTGTTTAGACAGTTTAGAACATCTCCTGCCTCTCACAGTTGGGAGGCTCTGAACAATCACATGTGGCCGGAAAAACCTATTCAGGCAGGCTAGAGGATTTCCAAAGGAGTTTGTAGGTTAAACACTGTCACACCCAGGAATTATTAACTGGAGCTGTAAGCTAGGTCTTTTTTCAAAGAGAGGTAGTGGGGGACAGCCCCCCGTAAAGTCAGAGGTGTAGGTGAAAGCACAAAGCAGAAAGTAGGCAGACTCTGGTTTTGGGGGTAGATGCTCGAGAATTTCCAGGGGGACTCCTGAGGCTCGATCCCGCCTTTGCGTACGCCGAGCCTCCTTCCTCATGACCTTTGTCATGGGCGGAGTTCCTCACGCTGGCTCCCGGCAGTGATAGAATTCCTGTTGAGCTATTCCAGATCCTGAAAGATGATGCTGTGGAAAGTGCTGCACTCAATATGCAATATGCACTCAATATGCAATATGCCGGCTCCCGGCAAGATTTTGTATTGAGGACAATGTTAATCATTGTGTGGTGCCCACCTGAAGCCTGAAGATTAGAAGGAATCTGAGGTCATGCCCAAGCTCATTAGGGCTACAATGATTAGTTCTGTCCGCCTTGGAGGCTGGGTGGAAGTATTAACATGGCATTTCTCACCCCTGAATTCGGTAATATTTTGTAGCAGATTAAAATTTCCATATTCTACAATTGTTTTACCCTTTGAGGGCAAGCTTCCTCTATCACCCAGCACTCTTGTATTCATACTCCCTATTTTCTTTTCAAAGTTTGCTCTCAGGAGGGAATAAAAGACTCATTAGTAATACCAGTAACAACAACATTATTCTCATTTTGAACACACCTTTTCTGTCAGGCACTGTCCTAGATACTTTGCATGTATTACTGTGTTAGTCGCTCAGTTGTATCCGACTCTGCGACCCCATGGACTGCAGTCCGCCAGACTCCTCTGTCCATGGGACTCTCCAGGCAAGAATACTGGAGTGGGTTGCAATTTCCTTCTTCATTGCATGTATTTGTGATATATAAAATGACTAAGGAGTAGGAATTATTCCTGATTTACAGAAAAAGCTCAGATAGTTGCATAATCTCCAAGCAGTAAGTGCCTGGCTCGGAATTCAAGCCCAAACCTTTCTGACTCCAAAGCCTGTGATCATAACTATCACGCTTACCAAGAGAATGTGATGACATTGAACCTAAGACACATGGACAAGAGATAAGTTTTTAAAAAACAATATAAATTATCTCTCTCTCCTCAAGAATAGACCTAATATAACCTGCTTAAGGTATCTCTTCACTCTGCAAAGCAGTTGTCTTAAAAGTTTATAATGATAGGATTTGAAGTCACTGGACGTGTTATGCAGAAATTGTTTCAAACAAAGCTAGAGTGGAGTCACCATGGCCCCTGAAAGTCCCAGGAAAGCTGCAGGAGCACTCCCAGTACTGTTGGAGAGAGTCCCCTATAGTTGTAAGATATCATGGTAGTTGCTAAATCATGAATTAAGAACTCAGGTTTTAGGAGCCGACAACGCCAAGGACCTTGTGGTCCCTGGTGACTTTTGAAGGAATCTGATTCTTATGTTTCAGAAATAATAACCAAATAGACTTCTCATCATCATTGTCAAAAGGAAGCCAAATTACTTAATTGCTGTTTTGCTAGTACAGAGGAAAGAATACCATAGTGATTCATGGAACTCCACTGGGTTAGAAGGCACCATGTGTAGCCTATTTTAGTGTTTGGCTTAATCCTGGGTTTAAAAATAAAACACGTGTATACCTGTGGTGGATTCATTGTGATATTTGGCAAAACTAATACAGTTATGTAAAGTCTAAAAATAAAAAAAAAAAGAAATAAAAAAAAAACAGCAACAATACAAAAGACAAGAAGAAAAAAAAAAATAAAAAAAAAAACATAAAACTCATAAAAAATACAATGATTTCATTTGCCATCTTCTCTTTTTTAACCTACTGCCCAGAGTTGTACAACTTAATCTTTGGAAAAGACTGATCACAGGACTCAGGCTTTTTATTTAAAATAGTGTGTGTGTGTGTTTGTGCACATGTGCATGCACACGCCTGCATATACATGACTGTGTGTGCTGGGAGGTGTGTTTTGACTGTCTACAGGTAACAGGCAGTCATACAATTAAAGTATCAGCAGTTAGGAGAAGCTGAACCAATCATGGATCTTTAGTCTTCAAATATCTTTTTAAGTCAGAAACTGAAAACAGAAATTCTTGACTTCTCACATAATCATAGAGCACGATTTTTCTCTTGGAGTTAACAAAACAATTACTTCCAGTTTTAGTCAAGAACTATAAATCTTAAGAGGTGAAATGTCAAGTTGGTGAGAAAAGGCAACCTTTCAAGTGGAAAATTCTCTATATTAAGTTAATGTTCAGTGATATTTGGGTACCCATTTTGATACATCTGTAGAGGCCATGTCTCACTGAGAAATTAAGAGTTAAATGAATAGAAGAAAAGTATAAATACAATTGAGGTTTTTTTCAGAAGATGAAACAAAAGTTAACAGGTTTAGTGATATCTATGAAACATGGTAATGTTAAACCATATTAAATTGTGATTTCTTAATTGGCCCAGTATTTATGGTAGCATGCTAATAAACTTCCAAATTAATGAATTTCCAAAAGAAGATAAAAGATGGTATTGAAAATCAGGAAGATTACTTTCTAAGAAGCCTTATTGATAACAGCTTTTGAAAGGCAAAACATCTAGTTTAACTTACCTTTCAGGTAGCTTTCAGGCTGCATCTTTTCCTAATGATTCTTAATAGTAAGAATATGGAAATCAAAAATTAAAATTAAAAATAATAAATGCACTGATTATAGATGTTAGCTTAAATATTTTCTTGACTGATTTGATGATTGAAATAACAGGTGAATTCATGTAGTTTCTAATAGTAAAATAGAATTATTTTCACTGAAGTCATTTTAGTAGATAAAGTATTTTCATAAACAGCATGTAGCAGCAAATCACAAAGTAAGAGACAGAAAATATTTGATAGCTTATAAGACTCATCTCTGGGCCTGGCTACTTAACTATTTCTCTAAAGCTGTCTCTTCTTTTGTATCCAGGAAAGGTTTACAGACAAATTGTCAGTTGTGGGAAGGTTAGACTTGATTTTATTTTGTTGTTTTTGAGCATTAGTAATGAAGAAAGTCTTGCCTCACTGGCAACTATTCACTGACATATTTAAATGATGCAAATGAATCTTTTAGGTTCTTCCTTCCTTAAAATAAGAATGAAGAATCTTTAAAAATAGAATTCTGTTTTTATCAAATGCTTTGAATGCACAATGGTATAATTTCATTAAATCATTATGAGAACAGTATATTCTGCCTTCTTTACCATGGTTAATACAGATTTCCTCTCGTAATCTTATGCCCAAATAATGCTTATTTATCACAGTGGAACTTGTACACATATATAATAACTTAGCCTCTGGTTGGTACAAAGAATTTAATTCTAGTACAAAAGTCCAACAGCAAACAGCAGAACTTTCTTAAGGGATTTCAAGACATGGTTAAAAAGTGAGGAAATGGTTTTGGGATTTTGTTGGCTGATAGGGAAAGAAATCTTTCAGCTATCACAAGTGATGTCAGAAAGATATTTCTGTGAACAGGGAACACAGCAGGATTTACTTACAGGTTGTCAAGGGTAGGGGTGGTTGAAGTTCTTCCCTGTGGTATTCATTCATTTCTTGAGTGCTGTTACGATTATTTGCTTCAGCCAACAGGATCTGAAATGCATACAAAAAAGCATATAAGTATTCGAATTTTCAATGAAAATCTCAATCCTAATTAACTGTAAATCAGTAAAGCCGGCTAGCCTGAGGTAGGTTAAAATGAGAACTTTGTACATGAAAGGCTACATATGCCCCCAAAATCTAAGAATTTCCTAGTTGCAAACCTCTAAATCGCTATGTGCAACTTTCTTGACTTCAATTACCTTCCTAAGGGAAGTGAGAGCAGGTTAACCAAGCCAAATAGGAGTCTGTGTTGTCAGAGAATGTCTTTTTTTTTTTTGCTCGTATAGCAAATGCAATAGATCTTAATGGGAGTAGACTTCTGGCCCTGTCATGTGGAGTGGAACAAAGTTAAAATTTCTGCTCTCCTGATTAGCTGAATTACACCCCTGGGGCCTTAGGCCTCGAGGAATAGTGTCCCTTTAGCACTTTCCTTGTGCCACTCTTGAGAAATTTAGCACATTACTGCTTCATCAAGTTATCAGTGTGCTTATTTTTTCTTTTCTTGTAAGACTTATAGTTCATTAAGGTCAATAGCCATGACTTATACTTCTTTGTAGGTATATTTACAGTATTACCAGTTACTGAACATTGCAATAGTATATGCTCAAAAATACACAATTGCTTGTAATAAAAGAGATGACAAGTTAGGCTATCAGTTAAGTGACAGGAGGGAAGAATTCTCCCTTTATCAAGATAGACTGTTTCAAACTTTTGCCAAGATTCCTCTCTCTCTCCTCATGTCCTAACTGTACTTTCTATTGATTTACTGACTTTGTTGGTTTTCTTTTCTGCTCATCTCAAATCAGAGATAGGTTGACACTGGCAAAGAAATAATCACTGCAAAGCATGACACATGACACATGGCTCTCCAAAGTTGTGGTCACCTCTCTCCAGACTGGAAGGTAGTCATGAAGGCTGTGGTATATATAGCAACTTCCTGATCAGGTCTGTGTCTACATGGAAGGCAGATGGGGGCTGGCCATACCCCAACCTCTCCAGCTTATCTAGTGTAACAATTACATTTTTAACCATGCCAGGTACTGTATCTGAGCATTTTCCTGTTTTCAATTATTTTATTTAACCCTATGTAGAGGTTCGAGTAAGGTCTTATAATTCATATTACAATGTTTGTGTAAAAACTGAGGAGTTAAAACCACTGATGATTTGGCTCTGTACAATTTTAATATAAAATCTCCTTTTCTCAAAATAGAGATTTTTTTTTTGGTATTTGATGAACACCAGACATAACAATACACTGTTCATCTGCCCTTCTATGAAAACAAGCTCATTGAAACTGACCATTTAGGATCCTTCTTTTTCTTTCTCTCTGTCCCTCTCCAGTGAATTGACTGTGTTGAGTTGGAACCAAATCTACGAACTACAGACAAGTAATGGGAAAGTCTGCAAGTCTTCACTTTCTGACATCCTTTTTTTCCCTACAATGTTTTAAAGTTTTGTGTTTTTTTTTTTTTTTTTGGAGGCACTGGGAAACTGCATGAGTCTACAGAAAGGATTTATGTTTTTCTCCTTTTAATTACAAGGTTACTGGTAGTTTCTGCTCACTCAGCTCCTGAATCCTAACTTTAGTAAAGGTATTTACTATAATATTTACAATATTGCCTTCATTGCATACTTGTTCAGAGAGTGGATTGGGGTATGTATTCAGTCTCTAGCTTATTAAATGATAATGAAGATATCAATCATACTTCAAATAAAATATTACTGGGGGATTACAGTATATTTAACCTGGGTTTAGAGTGTTTATCTAGGACAGTCTTGATCATATTTCTCAATAGTTATTCTCACTTGTATATTCTATAAATACAAATAGAATTATTTCAGAGCTTGTTTGGAGCCTTTTAGTGACAGAGTAGTGCAGAGATATTGATGTTATATTTGGTAAACTGTTAGTTTCCTTGGAAATTACTTGTCTTAATTATCCTATACTGTTTCATTTCTTGTCTATAATATCATTTAATTTTCTTACAGTTAGCCTTTAATTTGCTTATTATTTTTAACAAAGCATTTTAATAAACTATTTTATTTTATAAAGATTTTATAAGTTTGCTTTATAAATCTTTATTCTTGAAACAGTTTCTGAAGACTATATATTAGAAAGCTGTAAAAAATTTGTTAGTGTATATTAACTGAACAAGATTTACTCAAGATATCTCTAATGTAACCTTAGTCTCCTCAGGCTGTCATAATAGAAAACCATAGGCTGAGTGATTTAAACAACAAAAAGTAATTTCTCACAGTTCTGGAGGTTCAAGACTAGGGGGCCAGCCTTGCAGGGTTCTGGTAGGCCTTTCTTCTTGACTTCTATATGCCATCATAGCTCTGTGTGCTTACATTGCCTTTCTTCAGTTCAAGTGCATGGACAGAGAGTGGGAACTCTCATCCCTCCTCTTCTTATAAGGCCACTGATCCTATTGAATTAGAACCCCACCCTTACAATGACATTTAGCTTTAATGACCTCCTGAAAGCACTATATCCAAATACAATTATATTGAAGGTTAGGCCTTCGATATATGAATTGGGAGTGGGGGATACAATGCAATCTATAGCACTCTAAGTTCTATACATTTGTAATTTGTACTCTACTAATGACAAGGATTTTGATTATAGGTTGTTTGTTTCATTGATTTAGTAACCTATGCACTCATCAAACACTTGTAGACAGCTTCTTATATGTCAGGCAGTAGACTAGTGCTCTAGTTATGAAGATTAAAAGCCATTATTTTTGTCTGCTGTGAGTCCATGTATAGTGGGGAAATCAGTCTGGTACAAAGAATTAACATACAGTATGGTTAATTGCTATAATCAGGAGACTTGCCCAGTAGAATTTAGTTGAACAAATGAAAGAAGGGAAACAATAAGTAAATCCACTAGGATTTAGAAGACTTGAATGACACTATTAACTCACTTGAGATAATTGAGATTTATAGAACATTCCAACCAATAACAGCAGAATACATACTCTTTTTAGGCTCATATGTACCATTCATAAAGTATATCATATGCTGAACTTAAAGGCTAATCTGAAAGAAAAAAAGAATTGGAAATCATAAAAAAAGTATTTCAGTGACAAAATGGAAGTAAATTAGAAGTCTCTGACAAAGTACCTGAAAAACTTCGAAATATTTGGAAATTAAATTATACGTTTCTAACTGATTCATGAGTCAAAGGTAAAAACATAATGAATATTAAAAATACTTTGACCCAGATGAAAAAAAAATTAATTATATCAAAATTTGTTTCTTGCATCTAAAGCAATGATTAGCTTCAGTCTCTTTCTTCAGGGAGTTAAAATCCTTGGATGCTCAACAACTAGGGAGAAGCTGAGAGCTCATTCTGTTTTTCAGAAGCATTTTGATCAGTTTATTGTATTAGAAGCAATCTGGGGGGATTGGGAGATAAAATATAAGATGTAAGTGTTATTATTTTAACTGCTTTACTGAGAAATCATTTTCATGCAATAATAAGGTATCCATCTTAAACATACAGTTTAATGTGTGAGTGTGTGTGTGTATGCATGTGCGCACACTCACGTGCTCAGTTGTGTCCAACTCTTTGAGACCCATGGACTGTAGCCCCCCAGTCTCCTCTGTTCATGGAATTTTCCAGGCAAGAATACTGGAATGGGTTGCCATTTTCTATTCCGGGGGATCTTCCTGACCCAGGGGTTCGAACCAGGGTCTCCTGCATCTCCTATATTGGCAGGCAGATTCTTTACCACTTTGCCACCTGGGAAACCTGAATAGGGTTGTAAAATCACCAAGATATGAAATATTTCCATCACCCAAAAAAACCCCTCTTGTCACTTTGAAACTGATATCCTCCTCCCACTCCCAATCCCAGGCACCCACTGATCTGTATTCTGTCCCTGAAGTTTTGTCTTTACTAGGATTTCTTGTAAATGTAAATATGGAGTCTTTGTGTGTGTGTGTGTGTATGTTACTTTTTCACTTAGCATAGCATTATAGAACTTTACCCATGTTCTATATATTTACATTTTGTTTTTTGTTACTGAACGAATTTCATTTTAAAGATATATAAAACTTGTTTTGCAGTTGTTAGACATTTGAGTTTATTCCAGTTTATGAAGAAAGCTTCAGTGTACATATGTTTACCAGTCTTTGTGTGGACGTTTCTGTCTCTTTTGAGTGAGATGCTGGATTGTGTGGTAGGTGTAAATTTCCCAGTATCTTTCTTATCCCTGAATTTTATCCTTGGACAGCTCAAGCCAGTAAAGCATTCACTTTTTGCCTTCTGGAGCTGCAAGTATTATGGGGAATGCAAAGGGGAGCATACTTGCAAATCCCACTAAGAGCTGATTTCTTTTTCAAAGGTTAGATCTCCTTGTAGTTTATACCTGCTTTCCACCCCCCGACCCCACCCCCTGGCCCTGAAGGTTCCCATGCTCACGTGTAGTTTATAGACAGCCAGGATACTGAGCAGAATTTGTGTTTATATTTTAAAATCTTAGTCCTTGTATATTGGCTATTTTGCTTACAGGATTTCTTGCTTAAATACCCAGCTGGTCTGCTGCTTGTACTTTATCATTTGCCACATTGAGCTGCTTAAGACCATGATTCTTCACCTACTTAGATGTGGGGCGGCTTGTGAGGTACTCAAGGCAAGAAGACCACAGACTCACAGTTCTCACCTGATACAGTAGCAATCTTTGAAAGTAAACTAGTCTCAAGATTCTACATGACTTGTAATTCCCTGTGCCTTCAAATAGTTAGTCTTAATAACTTTGTCCAGATTTTATAATTGTTATATAATTAGGATAGGATTGCCTATCATTACCAGAGCAGTCTTATTGTTTTTTATTTATAGTATTTAACAAAGAAATATTTGGAAAGATATTCATTAAATATCTAGAAAGATATTCATTAAAGCAGTTATTATTTTTCAATGGAGGAATTTCAGATATTTTTTCTTTTTTTATACTTTTCTATATTTCTTGATTTTTCAATTACGTTATATTTATAATCAGGAAAAAAGAACATTCTAGGTTATTACTTTCATTTGTAATAGTTTTCAAGAACAAGAACACTGGAAGTTGAAGTTGAGTGTAATTTTAGAGACTGTTAAAGTGCTTTAAGAATTATTTTAAAGCAAATTATTTTGTAATTAGTAGAAAATTATTTTGAATTCAATAGCACCCCACTCCAGTACTCTTGCCTGGAAAATCCCATGGACAGAGGAGCCTGGTAGACTGCAGTCCATGGGATCACTAAGAGTCGAACACGACTGAGCGACTTCCCTTTCACTTTTCACTTTCACACATTGGAGAAGGAAATGGCAACCCACTCCAGTGTTCTTGCCTGGAGAATCCCAGGGACGGGGGAGCCTGGTGGGCTTCCATTTATGGGGTCGCACAGGGTCAGACACGACTGAAGTGACTTAGCAGCAGTAGCAGTAGCAGTAGAAATTTATTTTGAATATTTTTTAAAAAATTAGAAAATTATTTTGTAATTAGTATAGCTTTATGTTTTATGTAAAAACCTCCCATTAAGGTGGTACTTTAAAAGATTTGTTGGGCTTTAAAATTCTGAAAAAGATGGGAATACCAGAACACCTGACCTGCCTATTGAGAAATTTGTATGCAGGTCAGGAAGCAACAGTTAGAACTGGACATGGAACAACAGACTAGTTCCAAATAGGAAGAGGAGTGTGTCAGGGCTGTATATTGTCACCCTGCTTATTTAATTTATATGCAGAGTATATCATGAAAAATGCTGGGCTGGATGAAGCACAAGCTGGAATTAAGATTGCCGGGAGAAATATCAATAACCTCAGATATGCAGATGACACCACCCTTATTGCAGAAAGTGAAGAAGAACTAAAGAGCCTCTTGATGAAAGTGAAAGAGGAGAATGAAAAAGTTGGCTTAAAGCTCAACATTCAGAAAACTAAGATCATGGCATCTGGTCCCATCACTTCATGGCAAATAGATGGGGAAACAGTGGAAACAGTGGCTGACTTTATTTTTTGGGCTTCAAAATCACTGCAGATGGTGATTGCAGGCATGAAATTAAAAGACACTTACTCCTTGGAAGGAAAGTTATGACCAACCTAGATAGCATATTAAAAAGCAGAGACATTACTTTGCCAACAAAGGTCCATCTAGTCATGGCTATGGTTTTTCCAGTAGTCATGTATGGATGTGAGAGTTGGACTATAAAGAAAGCTGAGTGCTGAAGAATTGATGCTTTTGAACTGTGGTGTTGGAGAAGACTCTTGAGAGTCCCTTGGACTACAAGGAGATCCAACCAGTCCATCCTAAAGGAAATCCGTCCTGGGTGTTCACTGGAAGGACTGATGTTGAAGCTGAAATTCTAATATTTTGGCCACCTGATGAGAAGAGCTGACTCATTTGAAAAGACCCTGATGTTGGGAAAGATTGAAGGCAGGAGGAGAAGGGGATGACAGAGGATGAGATGTTTAGATAGCATCACCAACTCAATGGACATGGGTTTGGGTGGACTCTGGGAGTTGGTGATGGACAGGGAGGCCTGGCATGCTGCGGTTCATGGGATCTCAAAGATTTGGACATGACTGAGTGACTGAACTAATACTGAACTGATACCCACAGGTACCTTAAAATTTTGTCTTATTTTTACAATTAATTTGTATTAGTATAACATACTTTCAATTCCAATTAATATGTTAGCTGATTTTTTTTAGTCACACTATTATTTCTTTTAGGGGCATCTTCCAACCTGACTGTGGCTCAGACCATGAGCTCCTTATTGCCAAATTCAGACTGAAATTGAAGAAAGTAGGGAAAACCACTAGACCATTCAGGTATGACCTAAATCAAATCCCTATGATTATACAGTGGAAGTGAGAAATAGATTTAAGGGCCTAGATCCGACAGATAGAGTGCCTGATGAACTATGGACTGAGGTTCGTGACATTGTACAGGAGACAGGGATCAAGACCATCCCCATGGAAAAGAAATGCAAAAAAGCAAAATGGCTGTCTGGGAGGCCTTACAAATAGCTGTGAAAAGAAGAGAAGCGAAAAGCAAAGGAGAAAAGGAAAGATATAAACATCTGAATGCAGACTTCCAAAGAATAGCAAGGAGAGATAAGAAAGCCTTCTTCAGTGATCAATGCAAAGAAATAGAGAAAAAAACAGAATGGGAAAGACTAGGGATCTCTTCAAGAAAATCAGAGATACCAAAGGAACATTTCATGCAAAGATGGGCTCGATAAAGGACAGAAATGGTATGGACCTAACAGAAGCAGAATATATTAAGAAGAGATGGCAAGAATACACGGAAGAACTGTACAAAAAAGATCTTCAGGACCCAGCTATCACGATGGTGTGATCACTGACCTAGAGCCAGACATCCTGGAATGTGAAGTCAAGTGGGCCTTAGAAAGCATCACTACGAACAAAGCTAGTGGAGGTGATGGAATTCCAGTTGAATTATTCCAAATCCTGAAAGATGATGCTGTGAAAGTGCTGCACTCAATATGCCAGCACATTTGGAAAACTCAGCAGTGGCCACAGGACTGGAAAAGGTCAGTTTTCATTCCAATCCCAAAGAAAGGCAATGCCAAAGAATGCTCAAACTACCACACAATTGCACTCATCTCACATGCTAGTAAAGTAATGCTCAAAATTCTCCAAGCCAGGCTTCAGCAATATGTGAACCGTGAACTTCCTGATGTTCAAGCTGGTTTTAGAAAAGGCAGAGGAACCAGAGATCAAATTGCCAACATCCGCTGGATCATGGAAAAAGGAAGAGAGTTCCATAAAAACATCTATTTCTGCTTTATTGACTATGCCAAATCCTTTGACTGTGTGGATCACAATAAACTGTGGAAAATTCTGAAAGACATGGGAATGCCAGACCACCTGATCTGCCTCTTGAGAAATTTGTATGCAGATCAGGAAGCAACAGTTCGAACTGGACATGGAACAACAGACTGGTTCCAAATAGGAAAAGGAGTTCATCAAAGCTGTATATTGTCACCCTGTTTATTTAACTTATATGCAGAGTACATCATGAGAAATGCTGGACTGGAAGAAACATAAACTGGAATCAAGATTACCGGGAGAAATATCAATAACCTGATATGCAGATGATACCACCCTTATGGCAGAAAGTGAAGAGGAACTCAAAAGCCTCTTGATGAAAGTGAAAGTGGAGAGTGAAAAAGTTGGCTTAAAGCTCAACATTCAGAAAACGAAGATCATGGCATCTGGTCCCACCACTTCATGGGAAATAGATGGGGAAACAGTGCAAACAGTGGCTGACTTTATTTTTCTGGGCTCCAAAATCATTGCAGATGGTGATTGCAGCCATGAAATTAAAAGACGCTTACTCCTTGGAAGGAAAGTTATGACCAACCTAGACAGCATATTCAAAAACAGAGACATTACTTTGCCAACAAAGGTTCGTCTAGTCAAGGCTATGGTTTTTCCTGTGGTCATGTATGGATGTGAGAGTTGGACTGTGAAGAAGGCTGAGGGCTGAAGAATTGATGCTTTTGAAATGTGGTGTTGGAGAAGACTCTTGAGAGTCCCTTGGACTGCAAGGAGATCTAACCAGTCCATTCTGAAGATGAGCCCTGGAATTTCTTTGGAAGGAATGATGCTAAAGCTGAAACTCCAGTACTTTGGCCACCTCATGCGAAGAGTTGACTCATTGGAAAAGACTCTGATGCTGGGAGGGATTGGGGGCAGGAGGAGAAGGGGACGACAGAGGATGAGATGGCTGGATGGCTTCGCTGACTCGATGGACGTGAGTCTCAGTGAACTCCGGGAGTTGGTGATGGACAGGGAGGCCTGGTGTACTGCGATTCATGGGGTCGCAAAGAGTCGGACATGACTGAGTGACTGATCTGATCTGATCTGATCCAACCTGAAAAATGATACAAGGAGATAGTAATAACTGTTACTCATTGATAATTGACCAAATGTCAGCTACTGCTCTTAATGCTTTACACATTTTTGAGCTGTTCAGTCCTCTGTATACTCCTATTGTGCTGTCCTCAGTGATGCCAGATTCTTGCAACCCCATGGACTGTAGCCCACCAGGCTCCTCTGTCCATGAAATTCTCTAGGCAAGAATACTGGAGTGGGATGACATTTCCTACTCATAGGTATCTTGCTGACCCAGGGATTGAACTCTTGTCTCTTGCATCTCTGCAGATGGAATTGGAATCTTTACCAGTGTGCACCTGGGATGCCCCAGATACTCCTAATGCTGCTGCTGTTGCTGCTAAGTTGCTTCAGTCATGTCCGACTCTGTGCGACCCCACAGATGGCAGCCCACCAGGCTCCCCCATCCCTGGGATTCTCCAGGCATGAATACTGGAGTGGGTTGCCATTTCCTTCTCCAATGCATGAAAGTGAAAAGTCAAAGTGAAGTTGCTCAGTCATGTCCGACTTTTAGCGACCCCATGGACTGTAGCCCACCAGGCTCTTCCATCCATGGGATTTTCCAGGCAAGAGTACTGGAGTGGGATGCCATTGCCTTCTCTGGATACCCATAATAAATAGGTTCAAAACTGATGGCTTCCCAGTTGGTGCTAGTGGTAAAGAATCCACCTGCCAATGCAGGAGATGCAAGAGATAAGAGTTCAATCCCTTGTTTGAGAAGATCCCTTGGAGTAGGAAATGGCACCCTACTCCAGTATTGTTGCCTGGAGGACTCCGTGGATAGAGGAGCCTGACGGGGTTCAGTCCATGGGGTTGCAAAGAGTCTGACATGACTGAGCATACATACACTTAACTATACACTTAATATGATTTTTCTTTTATAGATTAGGAACCTGAGGTTTAGAAAGATTGAGTGTTTTTCTTGGATTTCTAAGTTGGTAAACAGAAGGGCTTGCAATCCTTAGCTTTGAGTCCAGACTGTATGCCCACCGTCTCTACCACCACATGATACCATGTTATGCAGAAATGGGAGTTTGAGAATAGGGGATGGGATTTCATGGCCATCCTTTCTCAAAATTAAAGGGTAGAAAATATTGCCAAAAAACTAAAGATCTTCTTCAATGATTTCAGAAGCCTAAATCAGGTTAACATTTTGCCATGGTCTTTTAGCCTTGGTACAAGTTTAAGGCAAGATGACGTCTTCTAGGTCTGTAATTTAGTATTTTGGTTCTCAGCTGTTTTGACTTAATGAAGAATTTACAAAAAATATATCTTTTCATACCCTGTATCCCAGAAATGAATCTTATTTAAATTCTCCCTTAGTTTAAATTTCTAAAAAGTCGGATTGTTATTTCTTAATGTCAGTTTAGTGGGAAAAGCCCCACAGTACAGGACCGTTGACTTTCTGTATCCTTAGTTCCACATCAACAATTCAACCAACCACAGACCAAAAATATTTTTAAAAATTCCAGAAAGTTCCAAAAAGTAAAACAAATTTGCTGCTTGCTGGCAATGACTTATCTTACATTTACATTGTATTTACAATGATTTACATGGTATTTACATTATATTGGATATTTTAAGTAATACAGAGAATGATTTATAGTATATGGGAAAATTGTGTAGGTTATATGCAAATACTCCATCATTTTATATAAGGGACTTGAGCAACCAAGGATTTTGGTATTCCTGGGGGTCCTGGAACCAGTCTCCCATGGACACTGAGGGATGACTCTAGTGTACAGAAGCTTCTCATTTTTCTCATTCTCTTTTTCTTACTAAAAAAATACTTGAGTTTAGTAGAATAAATGGCTGCTTGGCCAAACTACAGTTGACCCTTGAACAACATGAATTTGAACTGCACAGGTCCACTTACAAATAGATTTTTTTGCTGGTAAGTACTACATACAGTACTACATGATCCACTGTGATCCATGGGCACAGAACTGTGGATATGAAGGACTGACTAGAAGATAAGTTTCAACTACTCAGAGGGTCAGCGTCTCTAACCCCTGCATTGTTCAGTGTTCAACTGTACATTCTGCTGCTTTCCTTTTAGTTAAATATGATAGTCTAACTACTTCTGATCAAAATCATGTAAACCAAAGTGAAATATCCAACTGAAATCACATCTTGCAAAGGGAAAGTGTTTATTTCCCACTTCCTTTTCTCTCCCTTTTCTGCTAGCTGGGAAAATGGGTATAAGCAGGCAAACTACCTTGGATCTAGAGATTAAAACTATGCATTAAAAATGGCAGGATCCACCTATCTAAGTAAGTAAGTAAGTGTTAGTCGTTCAGTCGTGCCCAACTCTTTGTGACCCCATGGACTGCAGCCCACCCACCAGGCTCCTCTGTCCATGAGATTTTCCAGGCAAGGATACTGGAGTGGGTTGCCATTTCCATCTCCAGGGGATCTTCCCAACCCAGGGATCAAACTTGGGTCTCCTGCACTGCAGGCAGATTCTCTATCCTTTACCAGCTACAAGGGGCCTGGATCATTTTCTTCTGTACAGTGAAATGAAAGAAAATTTGTTCTTCCTGTGTTATTTAAATGATATGTTTTAAAATCTATATGATTTAAATCATAAGTTTTAAATCTGTGTCATTTAAATCTTGTATCTTGTTGTCTCTTTGTTATAGTAATGTAGTCAGAATCAAAATGTAAATGTAAATGCTGGTATCTGATCGTGGGATATTGTCATTATAAAACCCAATATATGTGGTATAGGCTTTGCAGTCAGGCAGTGGAAGGCCAGGGGTCCTATATTGTAGTCTGGCAAGCTAGTGACTCTTGCTATACTAGGGAAAAAGCATTTAGTATAAAAATGTTACCTGTGATAATTTTAGAGATATGCACATCTTTCCTGGAACTTCAACTCGACGGTAAGTGGTGAGAAAAAATAAAAATGTTGGTGTACTGTAGCAGATTCTTTCTACTTCTAGTAACTAGGGGAGAGATAGATTTAGCCAATTATGAGCCAGTTTGCAAGCAAAAAAACTGAAAGAAACAAAACCCGTCTAATGGAGTACTCTGTTCTATTAATCAAAATAAGCACAGATCCTAAAATATCAAGATATATTTTCTCAGAGGAAGGTGTTTTTTTTGGTCATAAAACCTGTGTCAGCAGTCACTGAAGAGTTATCAATAATGATCTTTCAAAGTCAAGATTTTATCGGGCTTAGAAATAGAAAGGCCATCTCACATCGAGAGAACAGACTGATTGGAAACGTAATTTTTGTTCAATCTTTTCACCTGCTAGCTTTTGGGGTAATTTGATTGTCAAAGAGTGAATTTGTTGAAAAGGGGGGTATATCAAATTGGTTAAAAAGAAGTATTAATGTGTATTGTATGACAAATCAGTGTTAAAACACTCAGATTATAAGTGAGACAAATGCCTTACATTACCCCCCAAAAAAGTCAATCTATATTGATTATGAGTTCAGTAATTGGGACCTTACAAGATTAGTAAAACCAAATATATGTGAACCACAAACAGCAGAAAAGAGGGTGGCTGCTGAGAGCCTTTCTAGAAGATGCCATATTAAATGTTCTCAGAAAATTGGAGCAACCAGCTTCCAAGGTCAGTTTAATAATATTATCTCCTATCCATGCTGCTAAGGTAACTGCCATTAAATTGAGGTGGGGAGGGGCAGCAGCCTGAGCCCAGGAACTACTATATAAATGAAAATCTGAAGTCATAAAAAGCTATACCCAGTGAAGATTCTTTCACTTGGGTTACTTCAAATGGAGCTGGCTGGAATCAAAGTGATGGAAGGAATTGCTGGGTAACCACAAGGCTGCACTTCAAGAGCCTGTGGTTACCGAACCTCTCAAACAATCCGTTTCCTAAGGTCTACACCAGCAGCGTAAGGCTGCAAGGAGATACTCTTCAGTCCCAGTTCCATTTGCGGTCACAGAGAAACAATTACAAAAAGGTAAAGGAAGGACTACAGAGAACACTGGACAAAGGAGTTATTTCCAGAAACCATGGCAAAGAGTAGGGCTAATCAGGGAATTACACAGCATGAGGTCTTCAAAATTCACAATCGGCAGGATTTGATGATTGGTTGCCCTTCTTCTTTCTTTTGAATTTGGGTTTTTATTGCAGTTTACTGTTCCAATCCGAGCATTGTATATTGAGGGAGTATGTGGAAGGTATATGTCTTTTAGTTTATAAGTCACAGGACCACATTCTGTGCTGAAAAGTACTGTACTTCACCCAGATGTGTGACGTTTTTGTTGGCTGTGTCTCTGCACTCTTTCCCTCAGGGAAGCGTGAAAATGTGTTTTATGTAAGCAATAAAAATGTGTATGGCTGTATGGATGGCCAGAGGGTGTCACCGTAGACGTGACTGCTAGTGTCCTTGATATCCCTGGTGACTCACTGGTAAAGAATCCACCTGCCAATGCAAGGAGATGCAGGGGATGTGGTTTCAATCCCTGGGTCGGGAAGATCCCCTGGAGAAGGAAATGGCACCCCTCTCCCAGTATTCTTGACTGGAGAATTCCATGGACAGAAGAGCCTGGTGGGCTACAGTCCATGGGGTTGCCAAGAGTCGGATGCAACTAAACAACAGTAATGGATATATGGATGACCAGAGGGCGTCACTATGGATGTAGCTATCCGTGCCCTCAATATTCTTTCTGCTTTATGTATAGAACCATTACTGGTAGAATATGAGTGGTCAGGTAGAGACTACATTTACCAGCCATCCTAGAAAATAGGTAAAAGCTTGTGTTTAAGATCTGGCCAATGGACTGTGAGTATTAATAGATGTGATGTATGTAACTTCTGGTCATGGCTGTTAGGTAGAAAGTTGCTGCTGTTCTCTTTTCCTGCTTTGTATGCTCTGGAGGTGATGAAGTTGAGTGGAATTTAAACAGGTAAAGCTTTGTCACAAGGGAAGCAGCTTAGCCTGTATATGAGACTTGAGTAGCTTCTGCCCACAGTTTAATCTATTAGAACTGGCCATGTGACTTGTGAACAAACCTTCCTGAGACTTAACTTCTTTATCTCCAAAAGAAAATGACCTTCTCTTTCTACTATCCTGATTATGTGTGATTCCTATGTGATAAATATATTCTAAGAACACTGAAAACATTTTCCCATATACAAATATAACATTTCCAGATCTTCAAGCTGGTTTTAGAAAAGGCAGAGGAACCAGAGATCAAATTGCCAACATTTGCTGGATCATTGAAAAAGCAAGGCAGTTCCAGAAAACCATCCATTTCTGCTTTATTGACTATGCCAAAGCCTTTGACTGTGTGGATCACAATAAACTGTGAAAAATTCTGAAAGAGATGGGAATACCAGACCACCTGAACTGCCTCTTGAGAAACCTGTATGCAGGTCAGGAAGCAACAGTTGGAACTGGACATGGAACAACAGACTTGTTCCAAATAGAAAAAGGAGTATGTCAGGGCTGTATATTGTCATGCTGCTTATGTAACTTACATGCAGTGTACATCATGAGAAATTCTGGGCTGGATGAAGCACAAGCTGGAATCAAGATTGCTAGGAGAAATATCAATAACCTCAGATACGCGGGGTGACACCACCCTTATGGCAAAAAGTGAAGTACTAAAGAGCCTCTTGATTAAAGTGAAAGAGGAGAGCGAAAAAGTTGGCTTAAAGCTCAACATTCAGAAAACTAAGATCATGGCATCTGGTCCCATCACTTCATGGCAAACAGATGGGGAAACAATGGAAGCAGCAACAGAATTTATTTTGGGGGGCTCCAAAATCACTGCAGATGGTGACTGCAGCCATGAAATTAAAAGACGCTTACTCCTTGGAAGGAAAGGTATGACCAACCTAGACAGCATATTCAAAAGCAGAGACATTACTTTGCCAACAAAGGTCAGTCTAGTCAAGGCTGTGGTTTTTCCATTGGTCATGTATGAATGTGAAAGTTGGACTGTGAAGAAAGCTGAGCACCGAAGAATTGATGCTTTTGAACTGTGGTGTTGGAGAAGACTCTTGAGAGTCCCTTGGACTGCAAGGAGATCCAACCAGTCCATCCTAAAGGAGATCAGTCCTGGGTGTTCATTGGAGGAACTGATGTTGAAGCTGAAACTCCAATACTTTGGCCACCTGATGTGAAGAGCTGACTCATTGGAAAAGACCCTGATACTGGGAAAGGTTGAGGGCATGAGGAGAAGGGGATGACAGAGGATGAGATGGCTAGATGGCATCACAGACTCAATGGACATGGGTTTGGGTGGACTCCGGGAGTTGGTGATGGGCAGGGAGGCCTGGTGTGCTGCGGTTCATGGGTTTGCAAAGAGTTGTACATGATTGAGCGACTGAACTGAACTGAACTGAACAGCTTAACTACTTTAAAAATGATAAAGACAAATGAGGACAAAACAGATATTCCTCATTTTAAACTGTTCTTTTCTTGAGAACTAGTCATACAATTTTTGGTGTCATTTCTTATGAATTATTCAAAAGAAAAAATGTAATATGTATTAAGATATTTATAAAAATATTGCTCATTTCTTTTTAACAGGAAAAGTATAAAGACTGTAATAGAAGAGTAATTAAGCAAGAAATGATATGTTATCCTTATAAAATATTGTACCATCATGTGGTGCTGGATATATTGCTTTTACCTTTCAGATTCTGCTCTGTGCCACAGGAGGCTGACCTGCTTGGACTTTATCAGCAGGTTTCCTTTTCATCTGGTCACAGTCATGAGAAACACAGGTAGGAGATCAGAGGCAGGAGGAGAGCAAGGCATTGATATATGTTCTACAAATTCCCTCTTTGCACGATCATTGCAGGCTGTATGGGTCACTGAGCCCAAAGTAAGGACTCCAATCACCCAGACCTCTCTACACAGAGCACTTTCTGTCTCTGGGTTGAGTAACCATTATCAATTCTTATCTCTTCAGTCCTTGGGTTGGGAACAGCACCCTGTTTACTACCTCATGGGTACTGTATTCACCTCTTTGGTTCCACTACACCCAGCCTATATCTTTATAAATTGTCCCTTTGTTGAGCTGTCTCTAAATTTCTCAGTTGTCATCCCTAAATTTCTCATCTATTTTTTTCCTTGGTCCCTCGCTGGTATGTAAAATAAAACTCTATGTGCTATGATCATTTTAATACAAAATGTATATAAGGTTGCAATAACCAATGAAATACTCTGTTATGGTGATAAGATTAAAGGTGAGCATATTTTCTTCCTTAATTGCATTTATTGTTAGGTTAGCATTATTTTATTAGTTAAAAAAATAAAATTGTTGCTAGGATATTTTGTCAGGTGGATTTTCTTAGCTTTGCCTTACTACTTAGATAAGAATGCATCATTAACATACTGAATTTATGTAAATCACCCTAATCATCTGCTTTCTCTTTTTCTGCTCCTAGGCCACAGAGAATTCTCCACAGAGAGAAAGTTTTAGAAACAAGTTGACTTGATTTAAGTCAGAATTCTTCATTTCAAATGAAGGAAGCAGATTCTGGCTGATTCACCAGAAGCGTTTTTTAATGTAGACATTAGGAGCTCACAGATTCACTGGGAAAAGAACAAAGCTCAACACTAAGCTTCCAAGAATATACTCCAAACTGCAGGAAAGATATGAAGTGAAATGCTGTGCTATTCTTGTAACTTAATGGAAGGCTTAATTTTTTTTTCAAAACAGAAAGGTTTTTTTTTTTTTTTTTTAATTTTTTTAAGCTGCTGGGAAATTTCAGAAAATAGGATAATATGCTAATGTACCCTTGACTGCCTCTCATCAATACATGTGTCTGTGTGTGTTCAGTCGCTCAGTGGTATCTGACTCTTTGCGACCCCATGGGCTATAGCCTGCCAGGCTTCTCTGTTCAAAGGATTCTCCAGGCAAGAATACTGGAGTGGGTTGCCGTTTCCTACTCCAGGGGATCTTCCTGACCCAGGGATTGAAGCTGCATCTCTTGTACTGGCAGGTGGATTCTTTGCCACTAGTACCACCTGGGAAGCCCCTCGTTGATATATACTGTTCTCAAAAATTCTGAAATAAATAACTTGCTAAATATAATACAGCTATCATACTTCTGAATAAATACTGGTTTACTCAATGAGAGAGAAATTCCAGGTGATGACAAGATCCTTGGAGACAGATGAGAGAGTTTGAGTGAAGAAAAGTCAGGAAAGTATGAGGCCAGAGTATTAAAAATATTTTTTACATGGATATGAGATGTTATCCACTGAAGAATTGATGCTTTTGAACTTTGGTGTTGGAGAAGACTCTTGAGAGTCCCTTGGACTGCAAGGAGATCCAACCAGTCCATCCTAAGGGAGATCAGTCCTGAGTGTTCATTGGAAGGACTGATGTTGAACCTGAAGCTCCAATACTTTGGCCACCTGATGTGAAGAGCTGACTCATTTGAGAAGACCTTGATGCCAGGAAAGATTGAGGGCAGGAGGAGAAGGGGACAACAGAGGATAACATGGTTGGATGGCATCACCAACTCAATGGACATGAGTTTGAGTAAACTCCAGGAGTTGGTGATGGACAGGGAGGCCTGGCATGCTTCGGTCTATGGGGTCGCAAGGAGTTGGACACAACTGAGCAACTGAATTGAACTGAACTGAGATGTCCTCCATAGTGTAATAGAATGGATCTTGTTGGCTACAAATAGTAAGATGGACTTCAGAATACTGGATGAATGTGAAAAAGTGACTAGAAATTTAGTAGAATTGAGTGGTAGAAAATACATATATAGGATGGTGTACGAATTATGTCATTTACTTCAAAGGAAAGGTGTGAAAATGGGGAAATGCCAACAACATCCTGTCTTTGTAACATGCTGGGCATGAGAGAAAGAGGAGTCACAGTTTCCAGAACTCTGCAAATAGGCATTAGCCTTGAGGAAAGATGAGGTTTCAATTAAAGCCAAAAAAAGGGAGTAGTCAAGTTCCTAAAGAATCTGTGGGCTGTGAGAGAGTTTGCTGTTGATGGATCAGAGATTGTAAAAAGCATTGAATAATATTAAATAGAAATATATATGCAGAGTATCTTTTTATCACTAAATTGTTTGTTTAGTTATCCAGTGAGGTATTTCAACTTTGTTTCAGTCAGTTCAGTTGGTCAGTCTTGTCTGACTCTTTGTGACCCCATGAACTGCAGCATGCCAGGCTTCCCTGTCAATCACCAACTCCTGGAGTCTACTCACACTCATGTCCATCGTGTCAGTGATGCCATCCAACCATCTCATCCTCTGCTGTCCCCTTCTCCTCCTGCCTTCAATCTTTTCCAGCATCAAATCTTTTCCAATGAGTCAGTTCTTCGCATCAAGTGGCCAAAGTATTGGAGTTCCAGCTTCAGCATCAGTGCTTAATCACTTAAAATTTGAAACAATGTTGGTGTACAATGTCTAAAGTTGTTTTCCAAAACAATTAGAAAAATAGTGGGATTTTCATTGTTCTTAGAGAATATGTATCAAAATTGTAGGATTCAAGGGTTCTGTTTCTTTATAAAATTTGAAACATTCTCATTTTAATTGATTTATTAAAATTTTGATGGAAAAATAATAAAACACAGCATAGCAAATTTTCAAAATATATGTTGATTCATTGGTGGAAAATTATTTTATCATCAGCAAAGAAGTAATCATAGAAGGGGATTTCAAGGAAGAGCTAATGTGACTTTAAAGGAATTTGTACTCTTTGGTCTCCACATGTGCACTTATCAGAGAGTTCCTGGACTCTAAGTGTTTATTCACATCTGTCAGCTAAATCATAGAGCCAAATGCAAAACGTAACACTCAGGAACATTATGTGGATTTGTGACACTCCCTGGAGGACTTTGGGTCCATAAAGCAATGAATGGATTATAAGAAGACATAAATATGGTATTTTCATCTATGACAGATGCAATCTTACTCCAGTGTTATTTATATTATGTAAGGAAAACTGAACCTATTTTCCTCAGTCAAACTGAAGGGAGGCACCCTTAGGGGTGAATAAATGAATATCTCACTATTAAATTCCAATTCCTATGAATTCATCTCTGAAAACATCATGTTTTTGATATTTTTTAAATGGCTGATGTTTGTTTGTTTATTTTACACATGTGTGTGAAGAAATGGAGCTAAAAGGAAAATATGAGAAAAAATTGTGATAACAGAATCATTTTTCATTTTTTGCCATTATCCTGGATCAAGTAAATCTTAACCTATATTTAGATTTTAATGACCAACTGGACACCCCAACCAGGTTCCAATAAAGCCTGCTTTGAGTCTCTTAACATTCTTTGCATCCTCATCTTTAGTTAATATTAGGGAGGTGGGATATATGGAGTTCTGGAAAGAGCACAGGTTTTGAATGTAGAGGAGTAGTGGTCTAGTATTAATTCTACCTAGCCTCTAGTTGAAGATCTCAAATTGAACTGGGAGATGTCCTTAGCTTTATATACCTTTAAAATGATACTAAATTTTTGTGTCACTGTTTGTACCAATTTTAATTTTAATTGACAAATAAAACTTAAAATTGTATATTGTAAAGTGCTCTAATTGTTTATCTTTATATAAAATCTTTAATGTTCTTCCAATGGTATATCAACTTTAAAAAATCCTCCTGAACCCAATAACATTTTTGAGGAAAAAAAAAAGTAGTCCAAGACTGAAATGTGTTTTAGTTTATGGACTAGGACTGATTAAGATATAATGAATTTATATTGATGGATAGTGTGGCATTATAGAAGGAATAGTAGCATATCAGTATATCTGAACTTCAATTTTATCTTCTGTAAAATATCACTGAGAGTCCCAAATCTTCCTAATGACAGGGAAGAATGTATATGCTATGGAAAGTTACCACCGTTGAAAATGTTGGATTAATTTTTGTTTTTAAAATTATCCCTGTCCTATTATTTTATAATTTTATATTATCCTAAACTTTACTTGAGGTTCTAATAGTGTCTTAAATAACGTGGCATTTGGCTCTGTCATATTATCCTACTGTTATTTTTGTCTCTTTGTTTTTTCTTATTTAGAATTCAAGCAAACGTGAACTTTCTTTACTTTCTTACTGTGTTTTTAATGCCATCATCACTTTTAACTGTTATTAAATTATAACAGACTTTACCATTTTAAAGAGCTCTTCTTTTTCTTAATACTCTATTTTATTGTCATGCATTTCTGAATAATTCTACAGTAAAAATTTGGAGTGAATTAAACCTATGAATTCATTTTGAGAAAATTGATATGTTTATCTTATTTTTTCCTGCTCAGTAATGTAGAATACTTTGTTATTGCTCTTTGGCATATTTATGCTTGTTAATTTGAGTTTTCCAATTTTCTTACAACAGACACACACACACACACACACACACACCCTTCACAACTCTCACATTATGTGCATCCTTAAATGCTTAGTTTTGCTTACTGTTCTCCTTACCAGAATCATCTTTCACTGATAATTGCTGGCAGAGTAGAAAGTTTCAGATTGAAAGGTATGTGTGAATATATGTGTGCATACCTGTGTAAATGCTAGTTTATAAAGCATGAAGATTTACTATTTCTCATAGGTGCAGAAGGTAGTTCACAACCTCATAATTTCCCATAAGACACAGATTCCTTTAGAATAAAGCTTAGTGGTAAAGCTGACATAGCTGCTGCTACCATTTACACTGTGCTGTCAGATCCATAAAAATTGAAAACAAGCAGAAAATATATCTGGGGGAGCCAAGAGAAAAACTCACTGAAAGGAAATAAAAGTTTCAGAACAACAGGAACTTGCTTAAATAAATGGTTGGCCTCTCAGATGGGAGGAAAACTTTGAAAGATTTGTGAACTCATTTAACAGGAAAAGAGACATCTGAGAAGATGAAGAAAGAACAGGGGTTTCTTTTCGATAAATCTGTGAATTTCTCTCATTTCTCATGGATCCCGATCTATGTATTCCCACTCCTTTCTGTTCGGATGCCTCATTTCCTCCCTAATATGGAAAGCGCTTCTTTCTGTCATTCACCTTCTTCACTGCTGATCCTCTCGGCACATATGGTGAGTTCAAAGACTAATGCAGGCAGTGCCCTTAGTGGCTAAGGAAACACGTCTACAGTACTGGCATCCTCCCACAGTCGATGAGACCTCACTAATAAGCCTGAAGATCCTTTAAACAGTGTCATGTTTTTCAAATTGTATTGCAGATGCTTAATAAACAGAATAGTTGTCAACAAGCCTTCACTTGTAGTGATAATGTGCAATAGTGTATATGAGATTCGATTCTTAGCATTTGATCTTTTTTGAGAGGCACTTCTCCAGCATCACAGGTTTAAATGTTTCTATTGATTTTCATGTCTAGATTTATTGTGAACATATAACCTCCAGTTAGCCTAAAGCAGCCTTTCTGATTTCTTAAGCAAAACAATCAGGAAAACTTAACAACAGCACTCTAAATGAAAATGAGTGAGCCGTGAAAAATAATTGTATTTATGATAGGCATTTGATGTGGGAAATCGTTGTCAACAGTTCAGTTTTCAGAATACATTATTTTAGTAAATTCCTTTTTCTAGGTCAAGCAAAACTTGTGTTAACTTGAATTTTCTTAAAATGATCTGCAAGTTTATATATATAAAGCATATGGGTATATACACATACACACACACACACACATATATATATATACACACAAAACAAAATCATTCATCTCTATTGCTTCCTAGAGCACAATTTTCCATATGTTTATGCGGAATATTTCCATTTAACTATAATATTTAATTAACATTTTTCATGTGTTTATAGTTAATATTTCTTTCTTTTTAATTCTACTACAAGCAAGAAAATTAACTGTGGAATTTAGAAAATTCCATAATATCCCCCACTAGAAATTTCCCACTTACTGTTTTTGAGAAAGTATCAGACATCTTATCTGAACTCTAGGTGTTGTTACAATTGGTATATTCCTTGTTATCTAAATGTACTGACTTTTATTATTTGAAAATCTTCCTCTTTGTTCTGCCGAGCCCTGATTCTGCTCAGGCCTGATCAGGTTCTTATTGGTGGACTATATATGTCTAGAGCATCTAACTCTAAACCCAGTATATAGTGAGTGCATAATAATTGGTAGTTATTTTATTTTGATGTAAGCTTGCTTGAAATTTTTTTAAAATATTAAGTGATGCTATATTTGTTAAGATCTTCCCTGTAGCTCAGATGGTAAAGAATCTGCCTGCAATGCAGGAGACCTGTGTTCGATCCCTGAGTCAGGAAGATCCCCTGAAGAAGGGAATGGCAACCCACTCCAGTGTTCTTGCCTGGAGAATCCCTTGGACAGAGGAGCCTGGCAGGCTACAGTTCATGAGGCCACAAAGAGTCAGACACGACTGAGAGACTAACACACACACATATTTGTTATGGCTCACAATACAAAATATTTTGCAGAATACAGTATATATATCCTTTAAACATTAACTCTTTTTCACTTATATAAACTATATAATGTTCACATAGACTATTTTCATTAGTTTTTAAAAAAAACTATTTTTGTTAGTTTGTATTAATTTTGAGGCTTACAACAGGTAAGTAATTCTATAGTCAAGAGTTGAAAGAGGATTTATGTACATATATTGTGCTTTATATTATTTTGAGGAGCTGAAATGTGAACCTACAGAATTTTCTGAATAACTATTCAAATAATCACTGTAGATGATTTACTGCTTACTTCATAGTCCTGTTGTTTTTTTTCAAAATAGGATTTAAAAACAGCCCCTTGACTTTTGGGAAACAATAAACTAATATTATCAATTGTACATAAAGACAAAAAATTAAAATTATAGAAAATACATGACAAACATCATAGAAAAGGTAAAACCAAAGTGATCTGAGAGTTTAGAAGTCAAAATAACAAAACAGCCATCTGCCAGAAAAAAGCTTTTTAGAAAAGGAAGCCATTAAATTTGACGTTCTTATCGTTTATAAGTAGAGTGTATAATTATTTCAGGTCTGCTGAAATTATTTCAGTTCTGCAACTGCTCAGTTGTGTCCAGCTCTTTGCGACCCCATGGCTGCAGCATAGCCAACTCCGAGTTTACTTAAACTCATGTCCGTTGAGTTGGTGATGCCATCCAACTGTCTCATCCTCTGTCGTCCCCTTCTCCTCCTTCCTTCAATCTTTCCTAGCATCAGGGTCTTTTTCAAATGAGTCAGTTCTTCACATCAGGTGGCCAAATTATAGAAGTTTCAGCTTCAGCATCAGTCCTTCCAATGAACACTCAGGACTGATCTCTTTTAGGATGGACTGGTTGGATCTCCTTGCAGTCCAAGGGACTCTCAAGAGTCTTCTCCAGCATCACAGTTCAAAAGAATCAGTTCTTCGGTGCTCAGCTTTCTTTACAGTCCAACTCTCACATCCATACATGACTACTGGAAAAACCATAGCTTTGACTGAATGGAGCTTTTTTAGCAAAGTAATGTCTCTTGTTTTTGAATATGCTATCTAGGTTGGTCATAATGTTTCTTCCAAGGAGCAAGTATCTTTTAATTTCATGGCTGCAGTCACCATCTGCAATGATTTTGGAGTCAAAAAAAATAGTCTGTCACTGCTTCCATTGTTACCCATCTATTTGCTATGAAGTGATGGGACTCAATACCATGATCTTAGTTTTCCAAATGTTGAGTTTTAAGCCAACGTTTTCACTCTCCTCTTTCACTTCCATCAAGAGGCTCTTTAGTTCTCAGATGACCATTGTATCTACTACTGTGGGCAAGAATCCCTTAGAAGAAATGGAGTAGCCATCATAGTCAACAAAAGACTCCAAAGTACAGTACTTGGATGCAATCTCAAAAATGACAGAATGATCTCTGTTTGTGTCCAAGGCAAACCATTCAATATCACAGTAGTCCAAGTCTATGTCCCCACCAATAATGCTGAAGAAGCTGAAGTTGAGTGGTTCTATGAAGACCTACAAGACCTTCTAGAACTAACACCCCCAAAAAATGTCCTTTTCATATAGGGGACTGGAATACAAAAGTAGAAAGTCAAGAAATACCTGGAGTAACAGGCAAATTTGGCCTTGGAGTACAGAATGAAGTAAGGCAAAGGCTAATAGAGTTTTGCCAAGAGAACACACTGGTCATAGCAAACACCCTTTTCCAACAATACAAGAGAAGACTCTATTTGGCAATAAGCTATAATTATTTACCTGCCACTGTAGTCTGAAAGTCTGTGTCTCCCCAAATACCTATTTTAAAACCTAATAATCCTTAATGTGATGATATTGGGAGATGGAACCTTTGGGAGGTGATTAGATCTGAGTGTGGAACCCTCATGAATGGGATCTGTGCTTTTGTAAAAGAGATCCTAGAGTACTCCATGCCCCTTCTACCATGGGAGAACACAGCAAGAACACTGCTGTTGACACAGGAAACAGGCCCTTACCAGACACTGAATCTGCTGGTGCCTTAACTCAGACTTTTTAACCTCCAAAATTGTAAAAATATTTGTAACTTAACCCCCCCAGTTTATAGTATTTTTGTTATAGCAGTCCAAAGGGATTAAGATATGTATTTGTACTGAGTTTTGAAAAACCAAAGAAGACTACCTCAAAAATTTAATATATCTTACTAAATCTGAATTTAAATTTTCAGTAGTCAGAATAAATTGAGGGAGATATATCAGGACATATTTTCATTAAGTGTAACACTTAATTGTATCTGTGTATATAAGAAGAACACACAAGAAGAAGATAATGTGTCTTTATTATAATTGATAGGTAATATGAAGAAAATGTTTTCAACAACAAACAAACATGAAAGAAAATATTCAATCGTGAGTAAGAAAAGAAGTATAAATCCATTTAAGAGATTAGCAGATAGCTGCATGTGCTAGATCAATATATTTTAGTTGTTAAAGCAATAAGAAGGCACCATTTGCTTTGGTTATTTGAATGTTAGGACATTCCTCCCTTATTGATAAGGAAATAGAAACAGCAGTATGTGAACTCCTAGAGGTCAGAGTTAACATTCAAACCATTATGTATTCATTATTTTAAAAATTAAAAAGAATAATACTAACAAAAGTATCAAAATAATCATGGTTATTTATGTTGGTTGCAGGAAATATTGGTTATTTCTAACTAATACTAACAAAAGTATCAAAATAATCATGGG
The DNA here is from genome assembly GCF_029407905.1 of Bubalus kerabau. Classification (NCBI taxonomy): domain Eukaryota; kingdom Metazoa; phylum Chordata; class Mammalia; order Artiodactyla; family Bovidae; genus Bubalus; species Bubalus kerabau. The sequence goes on from NC_073631.1 coordinate 56,284,286, forward strand.
TATTTATGTTGGTTGCAGGAAATATTGGTTATTTCTCTGAGAAAACAATTAGTGATATAGAGTAAAGCCAGCATATTGCTGTATCATATACATTAATCTTATTGGTGAAAGTTTTCAAGTAGTAATCCAAGAACAGAGTTCTTTTATTATCACCCTATTTATAATTATAAATATCCAAGATCTGAAAATTTAAGGAGAGGAAGTGTGGAAAAATGGAATCTGAGTGTTGTACGTTGTGCTGGATGTCGGTTGTTTGGCTCTCTGAGTTTCCTCTCCACCTTTCTCCTTCTAACCCTGGGCTTTGCTGGCTGATTGTGTATACCACTTGTGTGGATTCTCTCGCTCTGTGGCTTTCACCTGTGCTCAGCCAATGAATAACATGCTCAAGAGTATGGAGAAAAGGAGAGTGAGGTTGGGATACCCTGCCCCAGCTCCCTGCCTGCTGATGGCTGTGACTGGCTGTGTCCCTTCATCAAATCTCCTAGCTTCTATAGGACGACCCTCTCCGTGGAGCCAGGCTGTCCAACAGGCTCTCTCTTGGCACTGCTCACCATCCTTTTCAATAACATCTTCTAATGACTAAAGGCTCTCAAGGTTACTAGCCCAAGAAGGGGCAACAGCACCTGTGATTTTTCCCTTAACACCTACTTCTTCATACCAGGTTTCTAACTTATACAGAAGTCGAGGTTTCCCTGAATTTTTAAAACTTGTAATTTCTGTTAATGGAGTTTTTTTCAATTATAATAATGTATGTTGAAAAGGCCAGTTTTTAAAAGTTCAGCTTCATTGTCCCATTATCATTTTAATTTTTACTTATTTTTTCAAGAAATATTTTGTGATGGCCTCTTCTGTGCTCAGTATTGTCTTAGACTCTTGAAATATAAGATACCTCATGAAACTGTAATATATGAACATTATCACCAGTGGTACATGCAAAATATAAATCTACATGTTTATGTAGCTGTGATTAGTAAAGATACTGTTAACCTGTTTTCCAAATACTGTTTGTCAAGGATGAGGCATTATGTTCTTTACAATTTTAACGATCTTTTATATGATATTGCTAAAAGTTATTATGTAACTTTATAGTTTGTTTGTATACTTTAGAAAAATTGTAAGTCTATACAGGTCTTCAGAAAAAGATTACAAAAAATACAAAAGCATACTTGCATCATGAACTTTCCAGTAAAGTATTAGAATTTTTCTTACAAATGGAACTTTAAGAACCTGAAATTTGAATTCAGATTTCAAGGATTCATTAAACTGCTTCCAGAGACTTACAGGGTCTATTTTTTCTGTTAACATGTAGAGGAGCTATATACCAAACAGAGCTTTTGACAGAATTTGCCTCCATTTGTTATAGGATATAATACATGGGAAGAGGTCAGTTTATTATTTTGGCTCACTTTGATTCTGGGGTGAAATGATCACTATTCAAACTCCCACACATAGTATTTATCTTATAAGGTCACTTCTAAGGTAAAATGATGAAAACACTATTGGAATATAATAACTGTCACTAAATGTTAGCCATTTTTTTTTTACTTAGTACCAATACACTTGTGGAAGTAGAAGCATCAAATATTTCTGTACCCACTGACACAATATCAAAACCATCACCATATTAGACAAAAGATTGTCTTGAGTGGATTATATATGCTAGGAATGTAGTCTTATAATGGCAACTTTTCTAGCACTTTGGTTTTTCCTTTTAGACAAGCAGCATGTATGCCTGCTAAGTCGCTTCAGTCATGTCCAATTCTTTGTTACCCAAAGGACTGTAGCCCGCCACGCTCCTCTGTCCATAGGATTCTCCAGACATGAATACTGGAGTGAGATGCCATGCCCTCCTCCCAGGTGATCCTCCAGACCATAGGATCAAAACTCAGATGCAGATGGGGTTTAATTTCAGTGTTTATGTATAATCTATATTTTTTTCCTTTGCTTCTCCTTCCTTCCTCTTTTCCTTCTTTTTTCCAGTTGCTTCCAATTGCCACTTGTCTAATTATCCTAGTATATATGTATTTGCTATGTTTGTATAAATTTGGAGAGGTGTAGAAAAACAAACAGATGCACTGAAAAGATTAATGAAGCATATCAACCCAAACTAGCAACAGGGATCTGTTTTGTTTATCTTGAATGCTATAGCTATATACTAAATATATTATAAGTTTATATTACCATAATAATGCGTTTCACCCTAGCTATTAATCTCAGCTACAGAATATCACATATATATTTAATCTTCCTTCAAAGAGATCTAAGCTTATTTACATATAGCATAGTTTTAAGGACATTTTAATATTGGCCACTAATTTTATACTGTTAGAATGTTTTAATGTAATTACAACGGAATGTAGCTACAATCTAAGCTTATTTAATCTACATTCTCTCTGTTTGACCTTTCCTGTAGCAACATATAAAAAGAAATCCATACCATTCTACCAAATTCCCAGTGTGAGGAAAACAGTAAAAATTTTAGCACAAATTATTTTGTATTGCAACAGCCTGTGATCAGAATCATATGGCAAGGGAAAAAGACTCGATTCAAAGCTAAACAAATAGCTTTCTTGTTGCTCACTTTCTTAATCTCTTTAAAATAAAATAAATAAGGTATTTCAATGAAATAAATTATTTCCAAGGAACACAGTACCTTCTGTACAATGGCTGTATTTACTTTCAAGTAATAATGCTAGAGATAGTATGTACAAAAGTTGACATAATCATTTCCTTTATTTGACTATAGTGTCTGGATCTTCGTCAAAGGACACAGTGCAGTTGGCTTGTTTTTCAAGTTATTTCTTGTCTCAGTTACATGTCAGAAAGATCATAGTGTTACTGTTTTAATTTTGATTGCTAACATAAAATTGGAATCCAAAGTAAAGGAAATTGTGAAAATTAACTTGTTACAAGTATAAGAGAACAAAGCATGGGCATTATGATAATGTAATCATTGAGAATCCATGAATTAAAATGTATTTTTAAAGACACAAAGTTAATGCTTTCCTTTGAAATCTCCATGTAAAAAATGGAAAACATAACTTTAATATAAGACAGGCACAGGTAGTCTATGAAGAATTACAGCTTGGAAAATTAATAAAAAATAGTATCTAAAATAGTATTAGTAAGATATGAAGCTCATTCATTAACGGTCTCTATGATAATATATCACTGAAAATGTTGCATGAAGGACAGTCTTTGATAGGATTATGTACAGTATAATAGCAAGTTGCTGGAATTAAAATTCACTGAGAAGATACATCTTGTGAACTGAAGGGTAAGAAGATAATAATGGTAACATTAATAATAGTAAATAATAAGAATAAAATGATTCACATAAATAGAATTTCCATCAGCAACCATTATTGTAATTATGGGAATGATAAGCTAGTAATCTACAGTAAATAGCTAATCTTTATTGATTCACTGTTTAATTTCTTCTTATTTTAAAGGCTTTAGAACTGCTGTCAATAACAATAATGTGTACAAGGGACAAAGTTCTACCAAGAAAGAATCAGATAAGAATGTACCTCATTGTGCAACATACAGCATCTCTAAAGAATCTTTTTAAAAATACATTTATACTCTATTGTTAGAGAAAAAGGAAAAAAAAGCATTCAAAAGATCCCCCCTTTTAAAATAATTGCTGTGGGTTTTTTTCTAATGCAGTTTATGGGGGTTCCAGAGACAAAGTAGGAAAATGCTGCAATCTCAACTCTGACTCTTTAATCACAGGGAACTGAGGATTATTCTGCATCAATAACACCTGGGAGAAAAAGACAGGCCATCAGCAGCCTGACCCTACAGCAGCCCTAGGGGCAGTTTCACCGCCACTAGCAAAGTTAGCACTAAGGGTAACGGAGCTATTATCCAAGGTCCGGATAAGAGCAGGAGCAGAGAACTCACTTCCTGATGGTAGAAAATAAATTCCATGTTTAGCTCCTGATTTCTGGCAACCAAACCTTCTTCCAGGGAAGGAAGGTTAATTTTCTATTAACATAAATGAAAGCTGAGAATGTGAAATGATGAGTCACCAGTGTGCTCCATCAATGGCGTTGCAAGAGGAGACGTTGTTACAAGGAGACAGGTTTTCATTTTCCTGAATTGATACAAAAGTCATGAGAAAAATTTAGCTAGGGTCTCAAATCATAAGGTGTAGTGATTATAGAGGGAAAAAAAACCCCACAAACTTTATTTATATTTGAAATTTCTTTTTAGCTAAAATCTAGATGGAATATTTAATCAAATTCATATGACCTTTGGCTATTAATTTCATATTTGAAACATCTTTTTAAGATTCAGTTAAACTATTTTTCTTTATTTCATTCTCCATACATCCCCTTCATTCACTCCGCACTTCAGAAAAACCTGGGCTCTGTAATGAAGGAATAATACTCAGCTCTGTAAAGTTTTAGCAACCAAACTATCAATTTGAACCAGTCACTTAGCTTTATGCATTTCATCAATTATAGAATTTCTGATTTTTCTCTTTAAATAGAAGATCTATAGGACTGCCTGCCGACTCCTTTCTCCTATGTCCTATATCCTAAGACTTTTTCTGCCACATCTCAAGTCAGGTATCAGGCTTCAGATCCCCACCCTTATCCAACTTCAATTTAACTCAGGGGCCTATGTGCACCTCACTGCAACTCCTCCATAAACTTTCTTCTGTGTCCACTAAACCATATTTTAGCGCTGAAATTTTTCTTTCATATCATCAAAATATTCTTTACATCTTTCAGTTTCTTCATTATCAAAAACATAGTTCCCCAGAGGGATGGAATGGGGAGGGAGGAGGGAGGAGGGTTCAGGATGGGGAACACATGTAAACCTGTGGCGGATTCATTTTGATATTTGGCAAATCTAATACAGTTATGTAAAGTTTAAAAATAAAATAAAATTTAAAAAAAAAAAAAAAAAAAAAAAAAAAAAAAAACATAGTTCCCCCTAGAAATCACCACAGTCTTCACAGCTGTGTCCCTTGGAAAGTAGTATATCTCCCTGGCCTTATAGCCTCCTGGGTTAAGAAAGGAGAACTGTCACTGAGCTTGGCTATCACGGTGGTTTCTAAACAGTTACTCAGTCACCTGAAGCCAACTCCTTGTTTCTGTGACGTTTACTACAGCTTCTCTCTAACCTTTTCCCTTCCTGGTCTCTAAGACAGACCAACTCTCCAGGTTCCTCCCTAAGACCTTAGTAGTGACTTCAGCACATTCTTTTTATCTCTATTTACATGGTAAACCCCTATTTCTTTTTTTTTATCATATTAGTTGTTTTACATTAAAATAGCCACTTGAAAATGTTCTTTTTTCCTAGCTTAATGGAGGTATGATGGGTAAAGTTCTATGATTTTTGAAGTGTACATCACGATGATCTATGTATACCTTATGAAAGGACTCCTCCTCCTAGTTAACATGTCCATCAACTCATATAGTTATCTCTCTTTTTTTTTCTTACTGTTATCAACTACAGTTACCATGCAATATATACATGCAATCCTCAGACCTTATCTCATAGCTCTAAGTGTGTATCCTTTCTTTAGACCAGTTTGACAAGACCAATTGTTAAACAGCATGGCCCTGAAGCTAAAGAAAAGAGAGTCCAGGACATAACAAAAGGCCTTGCTCAAGAATGAATGTGGTCATTAATTCATGGGCCCCAATATGTGATCACCTTGCTTTAGTCATTCACTGCAATCATTCAGTCAACCAAATCTTATTAATCATCTGCTATGTAATCCATTGATTAAGGGACAACTGCCATATGCCAGAAGGCAATGGCACCCCACTCCAGTACTCTTGCCTGGAAAATCCCATGGGCGGAGGATCCTGGTACGCTGCAGTCCATGGGGTTGCTAGGAGTCGGACATGACTGAGTGACTTCACTTTCACTTTTCACTTTCATGCACTGGAGAAGGAAATGGCAACCCCCTCCAGTGTTCTTCCCTGGAGAATCCCAGGGACGGGGGATCCTGGTGGGCTGCCATCTATGGGGTTGCACAGAGTCGGACACGACTGAAGCGACTTAGCAGCAGCAGCAGCAGCAACCATATGGTATAGGGCTTCCCAGGTGTCTCAGTGGTAAAGAATCTGCCTGACAGTTGTGAGCTCAGTCCCTGGGTCGGGAAGATCCCCAGGCGTAAGAAATGGCAACCTGCTCCAGTATTCTTGTCTGGAAAAATTCCATGGGCAGAGGAACCTGTCAGGCTACAATCCATGGAGACACAAAGAATCAGACATGACTGAACACACACACACACACACACACACACACACACACACACAACAGACTTTTACCTTTTCAAAAGCAGATGTGTGTGTATCTTCTCACTTAAACACTGTGCTTGCATATAAAAACAGCTAAATAAAATATTAAAATGAGTCATACTGCACTGAATAAAAGAGTAAATTGCTATAAGAAAGACTGGTGAAGGCTTATTTTGCAGAAAGCTGTTAGTGGAGGTCATCATATCTTCATCATATCTATCTAATCCATTAAATGTATATAAATCCCCAAGTCATTTTTAAGTATCATGAAATAGAAACACAAGTAAAAATGTCTCCAAATGATGTAAACCCTATAATTTACCTAAACTTTCTTGGAGAACATATTCTGTCTCATTTCAGAGATTCCCTATCTCATCCTTACCTAAACTTTCTACCCATTTCATAATAAAAATTACTATTTAAACAATAATCCACCAGGACATATCACAATTCTGTCATTTGACTCTCATCCAGATAAGAATACCAGTTACCACAGAATTTGTGAGACAACACTTAAATGATATACATTTACTTTGGAACATCCAGCTTTTACCAGAATACTGTTTTAGTAGAACAATCAATAGTGTTTAATGTAATGCAAACTGTATATCTTGTTGTCAGTAAACTCCAAAGTATAGAGTAGTTACTATAAGTTGAACACACTGAAAATTTCTAGGGTCCCTGAAAGGCAGCTGTAGGTCAGAAAGTTGTTCTCCATTTTCTTACATAGTTACCAACTCCTGATACTGTTTCCTCACCTGGGGGGAATAAAAGACGGAATATATAGTACCTGATTCCTTTGAGGGGAAGATATAGATTTGATTAAGAAGCCAAATTTCATAACCTTTTGATACTTAGCAACAACTTGTGACTGTGAAGCTAAGCGGCACTCCTGCCTGAACATGCAAATATGCGTGCTTGACTTGCCCTGATATTGTCTTTCAGGTCAGAGTCTTTCCATATGTGTGCTACTCAGTGGTGTTTGCTGGAATGGTCGCTAGCATTTGTCTCAAAATCTTAATGACGTGTGTGTCTGTGTGTGTCTGTGTGTGTGTGTGAACAAATGTTTTGCTATTTCTCTCTTAGTTCCCTGGTGGCTCAGCTGGTAAAGAATCCACCTGCAATGTGGGAGGTGTGGGTTCGATCCCTGGGTTGGGAAGATCCCCTGGAGAAGGGAACGGCTACCCACTCCAGTATCCTGGCCTGGAGAATTCCATGGACTGTATAGGCCAAGGTGTCGCAAAGAGTCAGACACGACTGAGTGACTTTCACTTTTACTTTCACTTTCAACACCTGCATAAAGGCATGTATAGAATAAGGTGAGAATATTTAAGAGTAGGAAGGGAGGCATACATGGAAAAAGAATTGATGCATTATAAAAATATAAATAGAAGCTTCTGTGAGTATGTATGAAAGAAAGATACACTCTAAGTGGAGCATGTAATTTTTAAAAGAATAAAGTTTTAAAATTTGCCTTTTCAGTCTATTGTTAATTAGATAATTTAAGTCTAAAAGTTAACTACTGAATTTAAACTATTCCTTTATCTGTATTTTATATCTGTTGTTGACTTCCTGTGAGAGCAAAATGATCTCACATTTATTTGATTGCTCTCCACTGTAGTCTGGGTGCTTTGTATAAAATATAATACAGTACAGATGTCAACTCAATGACTAAATATCACATATTTCTAAAGAACCATAAAAAATATGAACAGTATAGAAACAATGGCTCTGTAATTACTTTTTGCTATGGAGTGAGGTTAGGCATTTATCCTTATAGAATCCTGATACACGTACACTCAAATCTGCCCCTGTGGTCCTTTTCTTTTTGTTGATGAATGCATTGTGCAGGTACCATGTATGGCCACTACACTATCTGAGGTCATCCTATCCTGTTAACACAAATGGTGTGAACAATAGTTTATATGCCACTTAACTCCTTGGGAGAAACGGTTAACCTTGCTAGAGAAGACAGATCAGTCATGTATAGTTATTAAGGTCTAGAAGGTTTTGTTATGCTCTAAAATACTTTTGTACCGCCTCGTACTTCTGTGTGAGGCCTATTTTAGCTGGAAAGCAAAAGAAGGAGAAATCATCTTTGGAAATTTTACAAAATCTGCACAATGAAACAGGTGATGGAAGTTTTTCAAAGATCCATTTCATTAAAGACACCTCCACTGCAGAGGTGGCAAACATTTTCCCCTTTAGAAATAGACTTTCTAAAAATATGTTAATGAAATAAGAATAAAGGCTTTGTGGATGTAAAAGAGCTTTTGAAGATTTTCAGCTTGCTAAAAGGAATTCAATCTGATCACTTTGTTTAAAAATTTCAGAATCATCTTATTATGTTTTAAGTGACTGCTTTTGCTATGAAATGAAGGGTTCTTATTAAATTTACTCCAGGTCATTACCAGACTTCATTTAAAATTAACTTTCAACCACTGCCCTTAGTAGCTATGTATTTTTAATCTCAAGGGTCATCTGACGATGATAGTCTCAAAGGAATCAGCTGTGAATACCTAGAAAGACTCTTCAGCTTTCCTCTATTCTTAATGAAACTACAAGATTATATCACTTTATTCCTGGTGAGTAAAGAATATGTAGGAAAACAATCATGAATTTATTTTTTATATTGTATGGTACCATGTTGCATGTTTTTTTCTGAAATAAATGAAAATTTCCTTATAATACATTATAGACACTGAAGATATTTTCAAAATATAAGTGGAAAAGCATGAAGTGAGCATTACTTTTTTAAAAGGGTCAGTGTATAGGACTGTAGATAATTGAAAAGAACTTTGTTTCTTATGGCCTTGATAAAACACATTTGTTATGTTTTTTCTTGTATTTATTTAAACTAAGAACAAGAAAAAGTGCATTTACATGCCTTTTACAAACAGTAGAAATAGAAATCAGTTTACCACTACTGCTATTTAAATATCTTCTAAGTGGCAAAATTAAACCATGTCTCTTTATTTATTTATTGCACTTGTAAAAAGATTAATGGGGATGTGATTCCTTGAGGCTTTTACATATAACCCTTTCATAAAGAACAAAATTATACAGTTTGGCAAATGAACTAAATGAGCTACATTTATTTAAATAATCACTATAGAGAAAACAATAAATCAACAACATTCTGCACAAAAAAAGTGTTTACAGAGTGTCTTGTAATTTGTTTTATCAAGGACACAGACTTTTTGCTCTTAGCTAATCTTGCTTCTAACAGTCTATTATCACATCAACCATTAATGAGTATTTGCAATAGGAATTTAGCTGAGGCTGAGGAAAGAAAAGTAGGAATAACTTCCACCTCTGTCACCAGCACAGTTACTCTGAAACACATTCTTCTAATAAACATTTTGTCAAAGGTTCCTAATAACTTCAGAGACAATCAAAATGAAATAGCAGAGCTTTGTTAAATCAGGGGAAGAGATGATTTGAATGGTCATAATCATGCAATTATCTCAGCCTCTGTCTATTCCAAAGGACTCTGTCCATATCTCTGTCTATATCAGTAGTAAGTGAGTGGGGGAGCTCTAATGCTGAACCTGTGATATATTCATAAATCAGGACTTTCAGAGGCTGTCACAGGCACCATAATGAGGGTCATTATTCAGGCAGAGTGTCAAAACTACTATCAAAGGACCTTCTCAGAATTACAATCATTCTGTTTCTTGTTAAATAAGCAATGTAGTACACAAAAATGGCAAACAAGAAGCAGGTCAATTTGATACAGTGTGAGGGCACAGAGATCTCCAGAGTAATTTACCCTCTGGGAATTCTGATGGCTGGTGAGATGAATTATACACACCCTCAAAAAAGATTAATGGTAATAAACCCCCTTGAACATTGTCACCAAAAAAGCCCTTCAAATTGCTCATAAGAAACTTTAGGAACAACACTGGGGAAAAAAAAAATCAGTTTTGTTGTTGTTAGACCTAACTCCTTGAAAAGATAAAAATTATCATGATGGAAAATTGTCAGTAATCAGTGCACCAATAAAATAGTATACATATAAGTAACTTACTGTATTTGGTCGTTAAAAAAAGTAAAACTGAAAATTTTCCATTTGTTTGATCTTAACCTTATCATTGCATCCACAAACATTTCTGCAGACTCATACATACACAAGCAAGCACCCAAATCTCTAATATATACACGTAAAGCCCAAAACATTGCATGATATAGAAATACCATAAAGAAACAATTTCCTGTAGTTTGTTTTTCTGGTAAACCCAGTGATACAGTTAGAGGCTGATTCAAAAAGTAGGCTTAGAAATATTTTTATTTTCTGTATATCAAAAGGGAGGAAATGAGTCTTTAGAATTGTGTGGCTATTAAGTATGTAAATACATCTTTCCTCAGCACGCCTGTGTCTTTAAATGCCTTGTTAGTAAATACTTTGGCACCACAGACAAGACATGTTGCAAATTAGCACTAAAATAAAAATGGAAGAGTCTAGGTAGGCAAGAGTTTAGTTAAGTTTTTATGTACTTGAGTGAATTCATATAATCTTGTTGGAGGATAATTTGATGATGTGAACGCAGGGTTGTAAAAATACGACTACAAATTTGAATCCAAAGTTTTACTTGTAGAAAATAATCCAAAGGATGTAATTATATACAAATATAACAATTAAAATTCTGTATATCTCAAGTAAAAAATTGGCTAGACTTGTTATATTTGAGCCAAATAATAAAAATACTATATATCTCCATTGAAATGATGCTGTAGAATAATCTTTACGATTCTGAGAAAATGTTCACTAAACATTTCTAAACAAATAAAGGAATTTGCAGCTAAAATTAGGTATTGGATGATAAATTCTGATATATGAGGTATTGTTTTCTTTTTTACATTTTTTCATGTTTAAAATTTCACACAGTCAACATATATTACTTTTCTCAATAGATAAATATAAGCACATTATATACATATTTGTTTATATAATAAAGACATACTTATTTTAAAAGAAAGTTTGCAAAGATAAGTAGTATGATTTTTAAAAGACTAAGTAAAAAACACTTTAGAATACATAGAAGTGAAGAATTTCCTTTTACAGCTTTTTCAATGAAATGAACAGTTATTAGGAATAGATAGATGCTGTTAACACACATTTTGCAATCAGCATGGTTTGCAGTTCATGGATCTTTAGTGATTCTATCTTTGGAGTGGACAGTAGTCCTTGCTTGATATAAACATTTATATGAAGATTTGTGTTTGTATTATGTAATGTTAGAAAAATTCATGTTGAGAGGGAGGAAAGAAGAGATCTTTGAATTACTTTAAAAGTTATTTTAATTATTATGTTTTATCTCCATATACTTTTGTTATTGCTTAAATGCAACAACCGCTAAAAACATAAATCCAAGGAACCATTTAGTGACTTTTAAATCCTTCAATTTTTCAACTTTGTGCTAACTGGCTACAAGATGGAATTAAGCACAATCAGATATAGAGGATTTTACAACAGAGAGTAGAACATATTCTTAAGGACAGATATAAGCCATTAACAAATAGTTATATTTAACCTCCTGAGCTAGTTACTTAACCAAAAATAAAATGAATAATAATTGAAAGCTTCATCTGTAAGATGCTACTTGTAGAGATACTTCAAGATACTTTTAACAAACCTGTGGATTAAGTGCTGGAAGCATTGCTTTTGAAACAGCACAGACTTCACAGTGAGACAGAATAGATCCAAATCCAGGCTTTTCCTTAACAGATACATACCACTATATATAAAGTAGATAAACAGCAAGGACCTTTTGTATAACACGGGGAACTGTAGTGAGTATCTTGTAATAACCTATAATGGAAAAGATTCTGAAAAAGAACATGTGTGTGTGTGTGTGTATGGCTTCTTGGTGGCTCAGATGGTAAAAAATCTGCATGCTATATAGGAAACCCATGTGTGTGTGTGTGTGTGTGTGTGTGTGTGTGTGTGCGCGCGCGCGTGCACACCTGTGTAGGTATAACTGAATCACTTTGCTGTACACCTAAAACTAACACAACATGGTAAATCAACTATACTTCAGTTAATTAAGTTAAAAAAAAATTCAGGCTTCACTGTTAATTCTGCAGCTTTGAACTAATCAATCACCTTAAATATAATTTCCTTATTTATAAAATGGAGATGATGCCATTTGCTTCCCTACCTCTGTATGTGTATGCATATTTTATTCACCTCTATGCTTACTCAAATTTCAGATTTTATTTAGGACAGTTAAGGAAAACATTCAAGATTACATGAAATATTGTAATTTAACTATGACTTTGAAATATAGCTGCTTTTTACTTTTTAAGAAGAATCGTTAATGATTATTTCACTTCGCTTTTTAAACTGATGTTTTCCACCTCTTCAGAAGAATTTACAGTAGGTTGATATCTAGCAAGAAGATAGACTATACTTTTATCAAATGTTTGTAGTAGTCAGTGCTATGGGAAGACAAAGCCAGACATTTGGTCAAAATTTCATTTCTATCCGACTTTCAAGTGTGCAGGTTGGAGGATTGCTGAAGCCCTTGACTCCTCTCTAACTGGATATTCTGTGACAATAAATCTGACCTTGTCCAGACTTGCTCTTTAAGTAAATTGGTATCAATGAAATAATCAAAAGCAAACCAATTATGTTCTGGTATATTTTATCCATCCATTTGGATTTAACTGTCTATTAAGTGGTGTTTGCATATGAGGAAATGCTGTATTGTATGCAGAGGTACTCAATTATTTAGATTATACATTTGAATAAACTGTGTAGTGGAAGGACTGCTACCCTTGTAATATAGAACAATTACATTTTCTTACATAGTTTACAGATTATTAAACTAGTAATAATTCAACTCACACTGCCAGTTACTGGATTTTAACCTTTGCCTTCGAGACTTAACTAGTATGAGGGTGTAGTATCTATCCCAATTAACAATCCATGTCAATCATTTCAAAGTATACCAAATTATGCAAATTAGTTTTGGGAAAAGAGTTGTGTGAGAGCAGAACACAAAAATTTAATTTCAATAAGGATCAGAGGTGAGATTTGTAGCTGCTTAAGGACTCCCAGATATCTGTGGTTAAAAATCAATGGGTCTCTTATTTCAGATGGCTTTTCTCACATACGCAGGTCAGAAGAGGCCTCACTGTGAGCCTCTCCACACATGTGAATGTCAATTCCACCCCATTTGGGCACTTAAGAAGTGCAACTAAGATTTCCTTTGTTAGAAATATCTTGATTTAATTTTCCTGAAAAGGTGTTAGGTCATTAACACATATGTTCATCATGATGTGTAATATTTAATAACTATAACAAACTATCATGTTTAAAGTCTGTCTTCAAAGACTTCAGTTTTTAGAAAGATTACTCAATGAGGTAAACTTTTTTCCTCTCACTTTTACATTTTAATTATAAAATTAAAAAGTACTTTTTTTAATTACAAAAATAATATTTATGCTGAAACAAAACAGAGACTCCTCTTTCCAATCCTACCTGCCAATTGTTATAAAAGGTTTGGTGTGGATGTAGGTATTTAACCATGTTTCTAAATGTCAGCATGATTTTTAAAAATCTATATTTTATAAAATAAAGTTAGAGAACTTGAGAGAACAGAAGATACAGGTATAATAGACTCGTGACTTGATTCTTTAATGTGATTTGCTAGAAAATTTGTTTAAATACACTCTATTTCCCTGGTGGCTCAGATGGTATAGAATCCACCTGCAGTTTAGGATTCCATCCCTGGGTGGGGAAGATCCCCTGGAGAAAAGAATGGCTGCTCACTCCAGTATTCTTGCCTAGAGGCATGGACAGAGGAGCCTGGCAGCTACAGTCCATGGGCTAACAAAGAGTTGGACACAACTGAGTGATGAACACTTTCACTTTTCAATTCATATATCCAATCTGTGTCACTTGCTTATGTTTTCCACCCGTCCACAGAAGGCATTTGAGTTAGCTATTGGAGACTCTTGATGGTTAACTTGTTTTTGTATTAATAGGTAAATTGAGGGTAAGAGAGGTTAAGTACATTCTCAAGATTATACAAGAAGCTAATCACATTTGGGGGGGAAGACTGAGTAGTAAGTCCTTGGTTAGTGCTTTTTGCTCTGATCTCTGCTGGTTCCCATGCCATGAATAGGCTGGATTTTTCACATCATATCTCTTTTATGTTTCATTGTAGCATAAAATTTATGCAAATTTTAGAAGTTCCTGTATTAATCTAAAGTATGTTCTATATCTCGCATAAATGTTGAAAGGAAATATATATTCCTTTTAGTAAACCCTGAGATCACAGACCATGTTTATTCATTTTTATATATCCAGTATTGATATGGTCAGTTTTATGTGTCAGCTTGGCTAGACTGCAAGTATCCAGATAAATCAAATACTAATCTGCTTGTTGCCATGAAGGTGTTTTGTAGATATGATTAACATCTGCAGTCAGTTGATTTTACATTAAGACTATCCTGGATAATATGAGTGAACCTGATCCAGTCAGTTGAAGGATCTTAATAACAAACCTAAAGAAATTTCCCCTGTAGACTGGAGAGTCAGCTCCTATCCGAGAGTCTTCAGCATGCCCTTTCTGGCAGCTAACCCTATAGACACATTGGATTTGCCTAGTCAGGCCCCCACAATCACATAAACTAATTCTTTGAAATAAATTATATATATATATATATATATATATATATATGTATATGTATATGTATATGTATATAGGACTTCCCTGGTGGCTCAGCAGTAAAGAATTCACCTGCAATGCAGCAGAAGATGCAAATTCAATCCCTGAGTCAGGAAGATCCCCTAGAGGAGGGCATGGCAACCCAATCCAGTATTCTTGCCTGGAGAATCTCATGGACAGAGAAGCCTGACAGGCTCCAGTCTGATACGGTCACAAATATTCGGACATGACTGAAGCAACTTAACATGCACATGCATATAAATATAAAATTATATATATATTTTATATGTCTCCTAATGGAACTCTGAGAAAAGTAAATACCTGCTACATAATCACTAAATGTTTTCTGAATTGATGGATATATGAATTAGTATGCATGTTTCTTTAAAAAACTTTAAATTTTTATATTAGAAGCTTTTTTTATTTTCCTAATATATTTTAATTCATTAATGTTGATAAACAAGACTCCTTTATGACCTAGGTTTCTAATGTCTATTTTATTTCTCTTGTTAAGAAATACATCTCATTGTCATGATAGCTCCCTTAGTGAAAGAAACATACAGAGACGGGGAAGACTCTTTAAAAAATAATATTTGTAGGAAGGAGTGTACATTTATATATTCTGTTCTCAGTTGTTGAAGAAGCATCTGGTTAAATCTCCCCAGACTATTATGAATCCCTTTTTAAAAATCTCTAGTGCCGTAAATAATGAAATAGCAATATCTTGCAAGCATTGTATTGACTATAATATCCCTTTGAAGTGAAGATTTGGCATATGGGTTACTCAGATTCTGTTCTTCCATTAATTATAATTCTTACATATTTTTTGAGGGGTGAATATCTTAAAAATTTTTTTCCTAGTGACAATTCAGTTATATAACTTTTTTACTGACCAACTGTCCTATAGGAGTAATGACGACGACAGCATAATTACCGCACACACATGCACACACGTTCACCTCCTTCATGGCTAAGAGGACAAAAAATACAGAACAGGTCTTTTCATACAGTTGATCGAATATAGAGCTTCTTGAGGATCCCAGGTTCAGATTGATTCCAATGTGTAGAATGTATGACTCCAAATAAAACCTTTCCTACAGTCACAGGTGAAAGAATAACAAATAAAAGCCTAGCTGCACAATCAAGTCTTTTACACTGCAACCGTTTGCATTTCCAATGAATGTTGACCGCAATACCACGGTCAAGTAATAGCAAGGTGACAGGTGTACAGGAGATGATTCAGATTCACAATGCATGTAACTTAAGGCACACTTGTGCATATCAGATCGTATAACACTGTTTATCAGAAATGTTCTGGGACAGCAAAACATTTAGGTAAACAATGTTTTATGTAATCAAGAGAGTTACAGGGTAATTGATTCATGTCAACAGACATAATCTAGATTTTGATGGGAGGTAGTTTTGAACTGAAGATTTTGGCTTTGTGGAGCTTTAACTACAGAAATATGATTCCCAAATTTCATTAGCAATATTAATGTGTATCTTGGTTTGCATTTTAAACACATAAAAATAAGTTACCTGGAATCCTGAAGGTAATTCCAGAGACAAAAAAATTAAAGCATAAACATTCAACTATTTGAATAAACATTGTTTTCAAGTATAATTTGTCTTGAAGCTAAATACTGACTAAAGTGAAAAAGAATTTACCAGTATGTGGGAATGTGGGCTCTGTTTTTGGTTCCTGAAATATGTGCCTTAATTTTTTCAAATACTAAAAATATCTCTGTATACAGCCTGTTTTCTACATAATTGTTCATATTGCACTTTAGGTTTTCCTGTGTGTTCCTGAACCAGCAATCCAGATGGAACCATATCAATTCTAAGGTATGGTTGATGATTGCTTTAATGTTTGATTTCCTAATATTGGGCTTTCTGATCTTCACTATATGCTTCCCTTCATGGGCAAGTAATTGTTTATCCTATAAGGAATAGTAATTTATTCTATATTGCTATTATATCAAGCAATGGGGCTTCCCTTGTAACTCAGTTGGTAAAGAATCTGCCTGCAATGCAGGAGACATGGGTTCAATTCCTGGGTCAGGAGGATCCCCTGGAGAAGGAAATAGCAACCCACTCCAGTATTCTTGCCTGGAGTAAGTATCTCATGGACAGAGGAGCCTGGCAGGCTATAGTCCATGGGGTCGCAAGAGTCGGACATGACTTAGTGATTAAATCACCATTATATTAAGTCATAGACATTGAGTTGGAGATTTACTATTTAGTGTTTACTAATTTTAATTAAAAGGGTCCCCATGTCCCTTTGGATGTTTAATAAAGACTCTATAATCTAGCAAATTAATGAGTCCCTTATCTAATCTCACAGCCTTTATGTCTGCTTTTAAGAGACTTGTTCATTGAATTCCTTGGGTGAGGAATACCTAAGGTGAGGTAAGGTACCTCACCTTACCTCACGATAAGTTGGGTATCGGGGAGTAAATCTTTCTTGGAGGTTACATGGCCTTAGCAAGAAACTTGCTAATGGAGCAAGTCTGGTGGCCTAAGAATTACTTTAGACTAGGAATTACAGTCTGTTCAGTCTTAGAGTTTCTTAAATAATATAATTCTCTCTATTATTGAGAAGGTTTCCAGTCTATTTACTTTCTATCAAGTGCATTGGGTAATAACCAAAGCCAAATGTCCTGTCTAAATATAAAGTTTATTGATTCCTGTCTCCAAGCCACTAGCCTCAGTGATTTGCCCATCTCTACTTTAATTCACATTCCTTAGTTTAATGGCCTCTGATTCAATGTACTGCTGCTTCTTATTTTTAAGGTAAACTATATCATGACTTCACATTGATTTTTCAATTCAAATTCAGAACTTCAGGAATTTAAAGTTTCTTTGATCTTTTATCTATACCTACTTTCTCATATCTTGAAGAGCTTGGTTCTCAATGAGATTAGGAATAATAGAATTAAAATATTATCTTAGAATATGCACACAACAATCTCAGAATGACTATAGAAATGCTGTGACCAATAATATCATTACTGAAAACAGTAAGAACTGGTTACAGTTCTGTATATCCTACTAGGGATGTACAATCAAATTGCTGTGTTTTAAAATCACTTACAGTTACTGTTAGTGTGGTTATGCCAGCAACTCAATATGCATTTAGGTTCATTTTTTTATTTCCTTTTCAATTTTTAAAAATTGTTTTTTCAATTAAATTTTATACTAATGTAACATATTTAGAGAGTTACAAAGTTAACAAAACAAGTACATTCAATGAAGATAATCTTTTAACATATCCCTTTTACTCTACTCTCTTCCTCCTACTTTAGGTGACCAAATTTAATGATTTATCCATTTTTTTATGCTCAAATGCATATTTGTAAGTTCATTTACTTAGATAAAAAAATTGTGTATTGTACCACCACCTTGTTTAATTGCTGATGTTCAATATATCTCTTCTTAATAGATTATAGAGCATAATTATTGTGTGGAGTTAAAATAGATAATTCAGTTTCCTATTAAGAAACATTGGAGTTGTTTTCTTTAAATATTATTAGTAACCTTGTGCATATATATTTTCATATTTTTGTCAGTGTGTCTAGGTATGGGATAGACTCCTAGAAGAAGGATTGACAGCTACCAAAGACACACTGATAATGTATTCAAATGCATATTTCTCATCATAACCTCACCAATATAAATGAATGCTAACTTTTAGATTCATGCCAGTATAATAGCTAAAAGGATTGGGGTCCCATTGTAGTTTTAATTTACATTTCTTTTAAATTGTATGAGGTTAAGTTTCTTTTAATACAATTAAGTGGTATTATATTGCTTTTCTTAGAACCTATTCATTCACTAGCACATTTTATATAGAGTTCTTCTCTCTCTGTAAAAGCTAAATGTATTTTAAAAATATTAACCCTCTGACCAGGATATATATTACAAATATTTTCCCTAGTTTCTCCATTTTTCATTTTTCTTTATTTAGCTTGTGATACCTTTTGCCATGTGAAAGTTTATAATATGCACATGTATGTATACTTGTATATATGTAACAGGTAAACTATATTATGTATGGGTCTCTATATAAAATCTTTTTTTCTGTATTTTGGAGTATATTTAGTAAGATGATTCCTGTTCTCACATTAGAAAATAATTTACCTATGTGTTCTTTTAGTGAACCAGTTTTCTTTTGAGTATTTACTTTTATATTTAAATTTCTGATACATTTAGAAATCATCCTTGTGATGGGAGAAATGTACTTATTACAATTTTTTTCTACATGACTATTCAATTACCCTAGTTCAGTTCAGTCACTCAGTCGTGTCCGACTCTTTGTGACCCCATGAATTGCAACACGCCAGGCCTCCCTGTCCATCACCAACTCCCGGAGTCCACCGAAACCCATGTCCATTGAGTCACTGATGCCATCCAACCATCTCATCCTCTGTCATCCACTTCGCCTCCTACCCTCAATCTTTCCCAACATCAGGGTCTTTTCAAATGAGTCAGCTCTCCACATCAGGTGGCCAAAGTATTGGCGTTCCAGCTTCAACATCAGTCCCTCCAATGAACACCAAGAACTGATCACCTTTAGGATGGACTGGTTGGATCTCCCTGCAGTCTAAGGGACTCTCAAGAGTCTTCTCCAACACCACAGTTCAAAAGCATCAATTGTTCAGCATTCAGCTTTCTTTATAGCCCAACTCGCACATCCATACATGACTACTGGAAAAACCATAGCCTTGACTAGATGGAACTTTGTTGCCAAAGTAATGTCTCTGCTTTTCAATATGCTATCTAGGCTGGTCATAACTTTCCTTCCAGGGAGTAAGCGTCTATTAATTTCATGGCTACAATCACCATCTGCAGTGATTTTGAAGCCCAGAAAAATAAAGTCAGCCATTGTTTCCACTGTTTCCCCATCTATTTGCCATGAAGTGATGGGACCAGATGCCATGATCTTAGTTTTCTGAATGTTGAGCTTTAAGCCAACTTTTTCACTCTCCTCTTTCGCTTTCATCAAGAGGCTCTTTAGTTCTTCTTCACTTTCTGCCATAAGGGTGGTGTCATCTACATATCTGAG
Source organism: Bubalus kerabau (assembly GCF_029407905.1). Lineage (NCBI taxonomy): Eukaryota > Metazoa > Chordata > Mammalia > Artiodactyla > Bovidae > Bubalus > Bubalus kerabau. Next base: position 56,304,295 of record NC_073631.1, read on the forward strand.
GTTATTGATATTTCTCCCGGCAATCTCGATTACAGCTTGTGCTTCTTCCAGTCCAGCATTTTTCATGATGTACTCTGCATATAAGTTAAATAAGCAGGGAGACAATATACAGCCTTGACGTACTCCTTTTCCTATTTGGAACCAGTCTGTTGTTCCATGTCCAGTTCTAACTGTTGCTTCCTGACCTGCATACAGGTTTCTCAAAAGGCAGGTCAGGTGGTCTGGTATTCCTCTTTCAGAGTTTTCCACAGTTTATTGTGATCCACACAGTCAAAGGTTTTGACATAGTCAATAAAGCAGAAATAGATGTTTTTCTGGAACTCTCTTGCCTTTTCCATGATCCAGCAGATGTTGCCAATTTGATCTCTGGTTCCTCTGCCTTTTCTAAAACCAGCTTGAACATCTGGAAGTTCACGGTTCACATATTGCTGAAGCCTGGCTTGGAGAATTTTGAGCATTACTTTACTAGCGTGTGAGATGAGTACAATTGTGCAGTAGTTTGAGCATTCTTTGGCATTGCCTTTCTTTGGGATTGGAATGAAAACTGACCTTTTCCAGTCCTGTGGCCACTGCTGAGTTTTCCACATTTGCTGGCATATTGAGTGCAGCACTTTCACAGCATCATCTTTTAGGATTTGAAATAGTTCAACTGGAATTCCATCACCTCCACTAGCTTTGTTCATAGTGATGCGTCCTAAGGCCCACTTGACCTCACATTCCAGGATGTCCAGCTCTAGGTGAGTGTGAGTGATCATACCTTCATGATTATCTGGATCGTGACGATCTTTTTTATACAGTTCTTCTGTGTATTCTTGCCACTTCGTCTTAATATCTTCTGCTTCTGTTAGGTCCATACCATTTCTGTCCTTCATTGAGCTCATCTTTGCATGAAATGTTCCCTTGATATCTCTAATTTTCTTGAAGAGATCTCTATTCTTTTCCGTTCTATTGTTTTCCTCTATTTGTTTGCATTGATTGCTGAGGAAGGCTTTCTCACCTCTCCTTGTTATTCTTTAGAACTCTGCATTCAAATGGGTATATCTTTCCTTTTCTCCTTTGCCTTTCACTCCTCTTCTTTTCACAGCTAATTACCCTAATACTACTTATTAAAATTTCATGTCCTTTATGCCAATTTGAGAAATAAAATTGTTTTAGATTATATATATTTATATAGTATATATATTAAATTCACACATGCAGTTTTTAAATCTGGATTTTCTATTTATTGCATTTATGTGGTAGCTTTAAAATTAAATCAAATTCTTTTATACTGTCCTTGGCTCTTGTAAAAGGTGAAGCTTAATTCTCCCACCCTTGATAAAGGATGGATTTAGTGGCTTACTACTATACAATAGCATATGGCAAAAGTGATGATATGTCAGTTTAGAGATTAGATAATGAAAGACTAAGGCTTCCATTTCAGGTTTGAGTTCTCTCTCTAAATATATAAATTAACTTAAGAAGAGATGCTACCTTTACATTGAATATTACTATTTGAATCCATGATATATTTTCCCATTTATTCTAAGTCTACTTTTGAGCTTTTTATGAGTATTTTCTTTTGCTGATGGGCTTCCCTCATAGCTTAGTTGGTAAAGATTCCAGCTGCAATGCAGGAGACTCTGGTTCAATTCCTGGGTCAGGAAGATCCGCTGGCGAGGGATAGGCTACCCACTCCAGTATTCTTGCGCCTCCCTTGTGGTTCAGCTGGTAAAAAATCTGCCTGCAGCGCGGGAGACTTGGGTTCAATCCCTGGGTTGGGAAGATCCCCTGGAGAAGGGAAAAGACTACCCACTCCAATATTCTGGCCTGGAGAATTCCATGGACTGTATAGTCCATGGGGTCACAAAGAGTCCGACATGACTGAGTGACTTTCACTTTCTTTTGCTGATAAATGTTTTGTATATTTCTTGTTAAATCTATGTTTCTGAAATTTTTCTCTTTGCTGTGATAAACGGGCTTCCCAGGTGGCTCAGTGGTAAAAAATCCACCTGCCAATGCAAAAGGCACAAAGATGAGGGACTGATCCCTGGGTCAGGAAGATCCCCTGGAAGAGGAAATGGCAACCCACTCCAGTATTTTTGCCTGGAACATCCTATGGACAGAGAAGTCTGGTGGGCTACAGTCCCTAGTGTTGCAGAGTCAGACATGACTAAACACACACACATGATAAATGGAGCCTTTCCTTCCATACCCCCTCTCCCCACATCCTTATCTTTATACTCTTATCTTTATCTTATCTATCTTATCTTTATACTCATCCTCCTCCCTATCTTATCTTTATACTCCTCCTCCTCCTCCTCCCTTTCTTCTTAATTTTTCAGCTTTTATACACAAATACATTTGACTTCTGTATGTTCATTTTATAACCTCCTAAAGATTATAAAAGGGATAAGTAAGTTGTGTGCCTCTCACACACGCACAAAAAAGTGTCTACCTTATAATCCTTGGAATCCGTGAGTATGTTAGATTAAATGAAAAGAGAAATTAAGGTTGCAGATAGAAGTAGGTGTTGCTAACCAACTGACCTTAATTTAGCGAGATTATCCTAGTTAAACAGGTGTGGCCAATGTAATTACCAGCATCAGGTAAGAGCGGGCGTGGAAGGCAGGAGAGAAAATTGTTAGTGCAGTGTGATCTGGGAAAGATTTGAGTTGCTGTTTCTAGCTTTGCAGATGGAAGGGGCCACAAGAAAAGAGTAAGAATGGCTTCTAGAAGCTGGGAAAGGCCAGGATACGGATTTTTCCCTAGAACCTTCAGAAAGTATGTCATCTTGCCAACACCTAGTGAGACCCAGAACTGTAAGTTAATATATTGTTGTTGTTTTAAAGCTGTTATATTTTGGTAATTTGTTACAGGAGCAATAGGATACAATGCACTTGAAATGTATTGAATTTTTGTACTGTTTTCAGTGTTTTTGCTATTGATTCTTTTCAGGTTTTGCATATATTTGGTCATGTCATCTGAAAAAAATGATCACGTCATACCAGTTTCAATCTGTAAGATTCTGAGTGCTTTGGCTGGTATCTTTGAAAACAATGCTAGTGAATATAGTGGTAATCTTTATCTGTTCCTGGCTTTACTTTGAAAACCTCTATTATTTCCACATTTAGGGGCTGACTTCTGAGTTAAACCATGTATGTTTTATCATGTTAAGAAAATATCCATCAATTCCAGTTTTGTTGGTGTTAAATTTTTTCAAATGTTTTCCTGTGTCCATGAAGATAATCATAAGGGTGCTTGTCTTAACTCTGTTAGTAAGATGGTGGGATTCTGTTTGCAGATATTTTAGTAGAGAATTTTACTTTGATATTTAGAAGTGAAGTAGACCTGTGTTTTAATTTTTGGTTATTTTTTGTGTCGTATATTGAAGTCACTATTATAATTTCCTTTTCAAAATTAATTTGAAAGAAAGGAAAGAAGTACTGATATATGCTGCAACATGGGTGAACCTGAAAAACTGTATGCTAAATAAAAGAAGCCAGACATGAAAGGCAACTTATTGTATGAATTAATTTATATGAAATGTCTAATAAAGTCAACTCTCTAGAGTCGGAAAGTAAATTAGTGGTTGCCTAGGGCTAGAGGTGAGAATGAAGATTAGCTGCAAATGGGTGAGGGGATCTTACTGGAGTGATGGAAATGTTAAAAGCAGATTGTGGTGATGAAAGCACAACTTGGCAATTCACTAAAAATCATTAACTTTTACATTTAAAACGAAGGTTTTTTTTTTTTTTTTTTTAACTTCTTTGGCCTCATCAGGTCTAAGTTGTGGCGAGTGGGATCTTTGCTATGTCATGCTAGATCTTTTCTTTGCTGTGGTGGGGCAGGAACTCTATAGATGTGGCACACCAGCTTTGGAGCCTGCAGGCTCAGTACTTGTGGTGGCATGCGGGGCTTATTTGCTCTGTGGCATGGGGTATCTTAGTTCACCAACCAGGGAAGGTGGGTTTTATGGTATGAAAATTACACCTCCGTGAAGTTGTTAAAGACAGAATTTGTTTTTTAATTGATACTGTGTGCTCAGTTGTGTCGGACAATGTGTGACCACATGGACTGGCTCCATGTGGTTTCCCAGGCAAAAAAGTGGGTTGCCATTTCTTCCTCCAGGGGATCGTCTCAATTCAGGAATCAAACCTACCTCTCTTGTGCCTCCTGCACTGGCAAGTGGGTTCTTTACCACTGAGCCACCTGGGAAGCCCCAGTTGAAATGTAGTCTACCCAAATTATATAGTTATATTTAATAGGAAAAAAAAAAGTTGGACGTTTCCGTCCATTTCTATTCTTTGGAATAGCTTAAGTAACATGTAGATTACATGGTATATAAATGTATGGTAGTGTACCTGGTGGAAATACTGATCCTGGTGCTTTATTGTGTGTATTGGAAGAGGAGAAACAAGGTCTTAAATGACTTTCTCTGTTTCCTCAATGATGATTGGCCTGTTCAGACTTTCTGTCTCCACTGAGTCAACTAGGTAAGCAGTGTATGTCTTTTTAAAAAATTTGTTTCATTTTGGTTTTAAAGTATATTTGAAGGGATGTGCAAATATATTCTTTATCTTAAAAAATTCTTCAATTATTTTCCAGTCATTTTTAATATTTGTGTTTCCTCTCCTTTGCCCTTAATTTGATCAGTTAATAGATTGTTTTTTTTGTTGGCCTTATTTCAAACAATGATACATATTTGGATCTGCAAAATGTGTTTTGGTGTCAGTTTTTCTGAGTGAATTCTCCTTGGTAGGCATGTCAGTATGTGACATATATATATACACATGTATATATACGTATGTTTCAGGAGCAGTCCTTGAGTTGCAAATTTCAGTAGTTCTCTTCCATGGCTTCAATTTTCTTCTTTGAGGATACCTGTTGTACATATATTGCATCTTTTTTCCTTACATTGTGTATCGGTGACTTTCTCTTGAAATTTGCTATTCCTTTTGTAGCTTTTTAAACAATTAGAGTGGAAAGTAATTTATTTATTGTAAAGTTCACCCACTTTGTGTGCAGCTTCATCATTTTTAGTAAATTTAGATAATTATTGAATAATCACAATAATTTATGGAAACTTTCATCACCTTATGCCAGAGCATGAAATAAGCCATGTTAAATATTAACTTACAAGAGATGAAATATTATTTAAAAAAATCTCTAAATAAATGAGAATTAAATTAGAAATCAATAACAAAAATTTGGGAAATCTCCAAATATTTAAAATCACACAACTTATTTACAAGTAACACAAAAATAAAAGAATCATTCACCTATAGAATGTTCCACACACACACTTGGCTTCCTTGAAGTCTTTGTTTGCTAAGTACAGAGTTTAAAATCATTAGAGTTTCTAGTGAAGAGTATATGGATAACACATTTCTGTTTCTTTGAATTTCTCCTGATTTTTGGTTGAAATCTAAACAGTTTGGATGATATGTGCTACTAACTTCAAATTGATTTTTTTCTGAACTTCTTTTTGTTGTTTGGCTTTTTGCAGGGGAGGTGGTTATGATTTATTTTCGAAATGTAACTACACTTATTTCTAGACATCTTTCTCCTGTTGTTTGTGATTGCTGATACATGGTCAGTTCTTTTATTTTGATTTTTAAAGTGTGGCTTCTTTTGCTTTGTCCTGTGACTACATGGCTTATGAGGTAGTCAGTGATGTAAGCAGAGGTTGTATAAAAATTTTTCAGGTTCATAGGCTGTGATGGATATGTGTATGAGTTGAAGAGTACATTCAATGCTCATCTTCTCCTCAGATCTCTTTGCCTTTTAATTTCCACTGTTTTCCTTTGAGTCCTCTTGTATATGTTCAGAGTTTCCTAGTCAGCCAGGGATGTGTGTAGGACTTAACTGGTTCTTCCATATTCTCCTGGGTTATCTCTTAAATTTCTGGCTGGTTTGCCACTCACCCCAACTGTAAGTTTTCCCATTTATTTTCTGTGGGCATTTGTTGTGTTCTCGAAATGCCAGGTTTGGCTGACAAAGCTAGAAATTTTAATCACCTAGTGGAAATTGACTATCTTTCTGACAGTAAAGCAGCTGATTTTGCAGCAGTCTATATCCTCTGGCAAAGCTATAGATCTCAACAATGAAATGTGAGGGAATGTGTGTATGTATGTGGGGCAGGGTATGGGGTGACATGGGGGAGTGGTATTATTTGAAGACAGAACGGCCAGAAATTACTGCTATTTTAACCAAAATCCAAGCAATTTTTTAAAAATACTTTTTGATGTGTTTTATGTCTTTAGTCTATTTAAATTCTGTTAAATACTTATTTTTGAGAAGTTTGTTCAGCTAAATATATTTTTCCTCACAAAGTGGATTCACTCACCTCTACTTAGCACCATAGCCAAAGTACCGCATGTGATTTCTTTGGTTTTAAAATTTGTTCCTCATCACATTCTATTCCTCTTAAGATGGCTGTTGTTTATTCACTCTTCTGTTTCTTCATATGGTATAACTTTGTTCCTTTGTGAAATGATTTTTAATTTCATTTCATTTTTTTACAGATTATTTTTCTATTGCACTCTGTTTCTAATTCTCATTTTTTTCCCACATTTTCTATTTATTTTCATTTTGCCTATTTTTAAATATTTGGTTACAATTTTTATGTTTTGTGTGAACTTTTTTGGGCATTCTTTTATTATCCATGAGAATATTATTTTCTTATTTCTTACAATGTTGTATAGGATTCCTTTTACACTGTACATTTTTACATAAGTTTAGTTTACTTTAACTTTTGGGAACAAGTGGTCAGGATAGTTATCCTATTTTCGTGAACTTCAGTTCAGTTCAGTTCAGTCGCTCAGTCATGTCCGACTCTTTGTGACCCCATGAATCGCAGCACGCCAGGCCTCCCTGTCCATCACCAACTCCCGGAGTTCACTCAGACTCACGTCCATCGAGTCAGTGATGCCATCCAGCCATCTCATCCTCTGTCATCCCCTTCTCCTCCTGCCCCCAATCCCTCCCAGCATCAGAGTCTTTTCCAATCCTGATTTGGTTGTTTTTGCAAAAGATCAAAACACTTGGTGAGGTTTACTTCCCTTTCTGTCCTTACAGCTTTCATCTGGGCCTTTTCTCTATTCTGCTCTCATTCTTGCCAGCTTGCTTAATTTACATTCTAGTCTCAGTAGTTTATTTTTTGTATGTGTCTCTGTGCGGGAAAAGAGTTTAGGTTTTTGTCTCTCTTTAGTTTTTAAGTATTCCTATCCCCAAGACTGCTTCAGCCTTCTCACCTTGTTATGTATCATGTATTCTCACTACATTAAGTGTTTAGACTTCTCTCATTTACAGCTGCTTTTTCAGATTGACCTGCCTCCTTTTCTGATAAATGCCTGTTGGACACTTTGGGGTTCACTGTTGGCTTTTATTTTCTTCCTTCCACAGAGCTATTAATACCATATTGTACTTACTGATACTGATGTTTTGTCCCCATCTGCTCTTATTTTACATTCATGTAGATGATTTATCACCAAGTGTTTTGTAAATATTGTCTGTTGTTACTTAATTTTGCCATTCTAGTTGTTCTGTTTCTATGGAAGGATTTAGGTAGCTTCAAAAATCATGCTGCAGGAATTCCATTTCAAGTGTCATTCAATTAAGCAGTTAATTGACTTAATCTTCCCATAGAAAGCAACTATAAATAATGGTCAAAATGCAAAAGACAGTGATTGAAAGGCCCTGAGGGATTATCAAAAGCAGGCAGAGTATAAGTGGAACTGGACACTCCGATGACAGGAATAACATTCTTACCCATTTTCTTTAACTTTTAGCCAAAGGAAAAGCTATTAGAAAATTTACAGTTCTTATTATCTGAAAAGACAGAGAACAGATTTTTGGACAACCACCCTCTGGATACTGAGGGAGAAATCCAAGAAGGAAGAGAAAAAGAGCAGAAGTCCCATAGTTGGTATTTCAACCTTGTTCAGGTATCTAGCTGAGCTGTAAGTCATGAATGCCCAAGGTATACTCTAACTCAATATAAAACAACTAAACTTTCATTTGATCTTTTACTCAGGAGACAGATTTTTTTGGTTGAGTTCCAGCAAGTTAATGGCCCATTTGAAAAAAATATATCACCACCCTTAGGAAGACTATAACAGAATCCAAAGACTGCAAAACATATGGCAGTAGGTCCAATATAGTATCCAAAGTTGGTGGATAGGTAAGGAAAATGTGAATTCTTTTTAAGAAAAAAACAATAAGGAAACCAATTCTTAAATATCTGCATATTGAAATTTGACCTAGGGTTTAAAACAATGATTATAATTATGCTAAAGAGCATAAAGGAAAATATATTCCCAGTAAATGAGAAAATGAGAAATAATAAAAATTCTGTGTCTGAAAATAAAACTCAATAAAGGCTTTAACAGAAGACTGAAAAAAATAATAATAAAAAATAAGGGCTGGGAACTTGGCAAATTTGGTAAAAACATAAACACTGATATTTAAGAGCCTCTGCAAATCCATTCAGGAATAATTACAAGAACAACCTCTTGAAGGCACATTATAGTCAAACTTGTGAAAACAGAAAGAAAAAACTTAAGAGCAGAAAAGACTATATTGACTTTTACTTACAAAGGAAACACTATTTGTATGTTGCCTGATTTAGCAGAAACTATGGAACCCAAAAAAACAGTGGGACGTGTCATTAAAATACTGATGGTAAAACCTGTCACCCCACACTTCTATATCCAACAAAATTATCCTTTCGGAATAAAGGTGAAGAAAGATATTTTCAAAGAAAAGAAAACTGAGATAATTCATTGACAACTGATCTGTACCACAAGAAACGTTAAAGGAAATTCCTGAAGTTGTATAAGTTAAGTAAAGTTGAATATAAGTAATTTATATTCTATTTGTATCACACATAGGAAAAGCAGATCTAACTGGCCTTATTTGGAGATCATCTTAAACAGTTAAGTAAACTTAGTTACTAATCATAATGTTAATTGTGATTGCATTGCATTTTTATCAATATGTTCTGTGCATTCTAAGTCTTATACATTCAGTATCTTATTCAATCCTCTCAATCTGTCTGAGAATAGGTATTGTTATTCCCATTTTTATAGATGAGGAAAATGAACTGACTGGTTCAAAGACTCATCCAAAGTCAGACTCCTAATATGTAGTGGAGGCTTCCCTGATAGCTCAGTTGGTAAAGAATCCACCTGCAATACAGGAGACCTGGGTATGATTCCTGGGTAGAGAAGATCCCCTGGAGAAGGGATAGGCTACCCATTCCAGGGTTCTAGGGCTTCCCTTGTGGCTCAGCTGGTAAAGAATCTGCCTGCAATGCAGGGGACTTGGGTTCAATCCCTGGGTTGAGAAGATCCCTTGGAGAAGGGTAAAGGCTACCCACTCCAGTATTCTGGCCTGGAGAATTCCATGGACTATATAGTCCATGGGGTCACAAAGAGTCGGACATGACTAAGACTTTCACTCATTCACTCACTCAAAATGGAGTGGAGCCATGTTTCTAGACTTGTCTCTCTCACTTTTAGTCGTATGTTCTTTGCATCTATGTTCTAATATACTTATGTTAATCAAATATTAGCAATTAGACCAGATATTTATTAAAAAATCATAACAATCCATGTAGTATTGAAATTGGTAGCTTTCCTCTCTCTTTTAACCCCAAATTAGAATACTTATTCTTTTGTTAGTAACAGACTATAATTTCAAAAATATTTTATCAAGTCATGGAATAAAAGCAGAGCACATAATTTGGCTTCATGTATAAACTATTTTACTGGGAATAGTGAGGCTGAAATTATTTAAAAAACACAAGTTGAAAATTTTTCCTTGGCCTACTGAATAATAGTCACTGGATTTTGACCTTTGTCACTTTTATTGTATAAAAAGCATGTATGAGGGAAAAGTGATGCTACTGCTAAGTCACTTCAGTCGTGCCCGACACTGTGCGACCCCATAGACGGCAGCCCACCAGGCTTCCCATCCCTGGGATTCTCCAGGCAAGAACACTGGAATGGGTTGCCATTTCCTTCTCCAATGCATGAAAGTGAAAAGTGAAAGTGAAGTCGTTCAGTCGAGTCCGACTCCTAGCGACCCCATGGACTGCAGCCTACCAGGCTCCTCCGTCCATGGGATTTTCTAGGCAAAAGTACTGGAGTGGGGTGCCATTGCCTTCTCTGGAGGGAAAAGTGGGATCCAAACAATTTGAATCTGCATGAGGAACCTGAGAAATATATCTCCAAGTTCCTCTGAAATACTTATTTTTATATCTCGCTTGTGGAAGACAGTTTGAACCAACTTGAACCAACTTCCATTATAATGTTGTGACTAAAATTTGAACTTGACATGGCCTGGAAAATTAAAAATTTGAAAATTCTCTTTCCCTTCCCAAGAATACTTTTGGAATAAGTATGTGATGTAATTCTGGTGAACGAAATATAAAAAGATGTTGCTATAATGTACCTATTCCTAAGGTATTACTCATCTTTTGAAACCACATATATGGCCTTAAATTTCTACTCACTGGCAAGCTGAAGATTAAAAAAAATCTCAAGCTTAGACTATAGTTGGAACTTCATGATATGTCATACCAGGTAGAAGTGGGTTGTTATTGAAATGTAACATTTGAGTCATCTTAGTGGGCAAAAATTTGTGATTTCTATTATACTTGACCTCAAAGGTCAAGAGTGATTAAAATTATTTGGCGGCATCTAATAATCTAACTTGATAATATATAGAAAGGAAGAAAACTATAGTATCGGTGTCAAGAAAGTTTGGCATAGAGATTAATGAATGAAGCACTCAAAATGATCTCAAAGCTTGAATTCTTACCAGAAGAATCCCGGTGACTCTCTTTGGATATCTGTCACTTCTGGTTTTGAAGTGAGTTGACTCAAAGCTCAGGTGAAATAAAAGTTACACATGGGCCCAGCAATGTGGGTGTCCCTGCAACAAGGATGGCTTTGTTGTGTATGAAGTATACAACTTATCAACAGTGACCAAGACTGAACACCAGTTATGGTATTGTATACATCAGGACCTCGTGGGAAGTTAATTATAGTGGTTCATTTCATGGTAAAGGGGAAGTAAGTTGTCTTTGCCAGAGAAAACCTGCATTCTCTATTTAAATCTTCTTTCCTTGCTCTTCATGTAGGTACTTTAATAAGCAAATGTATACTTTGTGACTGCCTTATGTATTACTGTAAAGCTATTTCATGTAACATGCCTCCAAATAAGACATTACCGTAAAACTGAAAGACAGTAAGCTATTAGCCATGTGATATATAACTCTTTAAGGTTAATCTTAATTCTCACTTAATTCTATGAAGTCTTCTTGAATACATCTTTGATAATAATTATTGCCTTTCCTGATTTCACAGCCCTTTAGATTTTTATATCATTTAAGTTATCCTAGCACGGGAGAGCCTGGTGGGCTGCCGTCTATGGGGTCGCAGAGTCGGACACGACTGAAGTGACTTAGCAGCAGCACTCAGCAGCAGCACTCTATCTTGTTCTATCGTTCAGCCTTTCATATGTGCCCTGCTTTATTAAATTTCAGCCTTTTAAATAAAATCTTAACTCATTCGTTTGCCTTGGTCTACCAGAATATTTTACAGATGTAAGATACTGAAAGATTGTTTGCTGATGACAATCATATTCACAGAACCTTAAAATTGTATGTGATTTTAAAGGGCATTGAAACCTTAACTCTTCCAGTAAAATCTCTGTTTTGAGAATGCTTTACTTTTGTAAAAAAAAAAAAATCATGATTGGCTGAAATAAATTGAAAACCTCTTTCATTACATAGCCATGGTCCAGAACAGTGTAAGTTCAGTGGATGCACACATGATCTTATATTACTCTTTCTATTCCTTGTGAATTATGCTTCAAATGTTTATATTTAAAAAGGAGGTCAAGCTATTTTTATCTTACCTGTTAAAGAAAAGCAGTTGTTCCTCTTCTTTGTAGCTTGCAATGTTTAGTTCTAATAACATAATAAATTTTAAAGTTTATCTTCCATGTCTCCTAGAATGTAAGCTCCATAGGGATAGAAATTCCTTCCCCCAACTCTGTTATATCCTAGTATTTAGTAAAGTGCCTGTCATAGAATGCTGCTGCTGCTAAGTCGCTTCAGTCGTGTCCGACTCTCTGCGACCCCATAGACAGCAGCCCACCAGGCTCCACCGTCCCTGGGATTTTCCAGGCAAGAGTACTGGAGTGGGGTGCCATTGCCTTCTCCATGTCATAGAATAGGGATTTTATATATCGTTTTTCTTTTGTTGTGTGTGGTTAAGTCTTTCAATTAAAACAAAAGACACCTATAAAAGGTAGTAGACAAAATTTTAAAAAGAGAACTTTATAAAAGTGAATATACTTATTTTAAGGTCTTTCTATCCAGAAGCAGAGATTAGGAGTCATATTTGTAGATAAAAACATGTGTATGATAGGGATTTGCTGAATCCCTAACTGCTTTCAACAGTTCTTCCCCTTAGTGAACATTATAGAATGTTCTAAATAAATATTATGAGAACCACAGCTAATACCACAAACTTATTTAGATAAACCCAAACCTGATTTTCAACCCTAATGATTGCCTGGCTTTTCAAGAGTGATTCTAGTTAGTGTTAAATGACTTTTCTAAAAAGCATACATCAACAGTTTAATTATTAAGATATCACTGTACTGACAGAGATTGGCCTGACCCAGAGGTTGGTGGAGTCTACTTCAAAATTTCATTTCTGAAAGTTGACGATTCTGTACATATTCTGTCGTTTTACTTGAAAATCATTTGATAGAGGGCTTTTAAAAAGAACTGGATATTTCCTAACTAAAGTCTTAAGAGAGTAATTTTAAGAGAGGACCAATTTCAGTTTGGAGTTCTCAAAAGAATTTGGTTCACCTTCATCATTGATCTCTCTGTTTGAAGTGTTCATTTACCATCCTGACATAATCTAGGGCTGCACTGCGTGATGTTGATGATACTTTTGTCAACGTGAAGAATGTAGTGCCATTGTTATAGAAATAGAACAAGAAACAGAGACCTTAATATGTACCATCTGTTTTACAAAAACGTTCAATGTGGTAATGTATTTGCAATACCAGAAGCAATATCTCTAAGACATGAAATGAACATATGTTGTCTAAGAGCCTTCAGGCTGACATTGAAAAAGAGAAAAGATAGTACTTCAAGGCAAATACTGTCCCAGTAGAAAGACTGCCAGATCCAATATGGCTCAGCCTATTGACAAGTCTCTGGTGAACAACTTCATATAAAGATTTTCACATTGTTATGGGTTGTACAGCTCTCTGGCCCATCTTTTCAGCATGGGTAAAATAGTAGCAAACACCCTGTTTGTCACTCTGGGTACTTTACTGTTTCAGAGCAACAGATGTCAGAAAAAGTCACACCATACAATAAAGTGCTTGAATGATTATTTCTAGGACTGGAGTGAAACTGAAACTGTCTTTTGATGAATAAGTAGACAGCTTTAAATACAGAGCTGAAAATTCAACCACTAAACGTTATGTTAAAATATCTAGCTATTTAGCATAAATGAAAATTATTAATTTTAAGAACAGTAGCTTATACAATTCTCATATATGTATTGATTACTGACAAATTCTGACCTCATTTTCCTAGATACTCTATATTTGACAATGTAAAATTAAGATTATATATTTATGAATATTGCAGTATGTACATAGCCATAAGGCTGTATATGTCATATTTGTATAAGTGTGCATGAGAAGAAATTACAAAGGTCAAATGATGGATTATTAAGCCCATTAGGAGGAAGAATAGTTAACTAGCTTAACAAGTGTTAGTTTGCTTATATTTCAGTTCCAAAGATTCAATATGGCTTTAAGTTATATTATGCCATAATCAGGCTTAGCTCTTCATAAACATGTCAATATGAAATATAAGCCTTACATTTTAAAAACAGTTGAAAAAATACAGCAGTGGACTTGGAGCCAGAAGATCTGGCTTTGAGTCTCCAATCTCCATTTATAAGGTGCATGACCTGAGGTAAGGCTGACCTGGGGTCACCCTTCAAGGCCTCAATTATGTTAACTATAAATAAGAGGGTTGAACTAAATGATCTCTAAGCTTCTTTCCAAATTGAAGAACTCTCATTGCAAATAGACAGTCATTATCACAGTTTAAAATGGAGGGAAAAGCGTGTTTGAAGTATAAAGTCAAGATAATGAGCTCTCTTATTTTACGTATATGGGTTTAAAACTATACACTGACCTACAGAAAAGTTTCCTTAAACCATGTTCATAGAAGAGATCTAATTGTTTATATATTTCACAATGGAATTGGTCACATTTTTGTCCAGATTCCTTCTACATCTCATTTCTGTTTTTTCCTAAAACCCTTCTTTGTGACTAGTATGTTAGTTGTTGAACAGGTAAAGAATGATGCTTGCCTCCTGACCCCGTAACAAGCATGCTTTTGTGTTTCCAGAGCTTTTTGTATTTAGAAGTAGTTCTTTGATTATTAATGGAAAGTTAATTTTAAAATAATATTTATCTTCCATTTAAATGACTTCTTCACAATCACTCTCATGACCTGACAAAAGTCTAGGATTTATTACAGACATCTCTGTTGCCATTCAAGTTACAATTCAAGGATACTTCTAATCAGGAGATTTTGATTTTCATTGGGGGTGGTAGTTTAGGCAACAGGTCCATCTTCTTCTCTCAACCCACTTTCCCTAACAGTACAGCTCTTTGGACTGTGCATCTCAAAAGAGCAAGAAAATTGTTCACTAATTGCTGCAGAGAATCTAGAAACATAAATCCAACTTCTCAGCTGAGATTTGTAAAGGAAGCTTTTCCACATTCTCCATAATTAGTAACTTATTTCCTTATCATACCCTAAATCTAGTCCCTGATCATCATCCCCTCCTTATTTTGTTACCCAGCCTATGCTATTAATGTTATATATTATGCTACCCTGACGAGTTTCACAGAGCAGTGAATGCTCTAGGTACCCTTGAATTTAGAGCTTTATTCAAACTGCTGCCTGGTCTCTTGACCTGTCAACAGTCAGGGGTAGATCAACAGAAATTCTTCTCTCTGCTATGGGTCAGAGGAAAGCCACTGATGAAATTCACTTCCAACCACGCAAAGTTCAAAGGCACTAGCTTGAGTGGTGCGTGTGTTTATTCAGGAACATGTGGATCTGATGAGTGCGAGGAGATTGGCGCAGTATGGCTCAGATACAAGTCATTGAGTATAATTGATTTTTAATGGCCTGGCTACCTGCCACCAGATGTTCATCAATTAGGTACGCTTTCGAAAGCAACACAGCTGCTTATTTCATGCTGACTATCCAGTGGCTGAGGGATCGTTACATACTGTAAGAAACCAACTCTGTGTAGTGCGACCATACGTTCAGTTTGCTCTCAACCAATTATGATGGAGGCCTATAAGTATTAATAATACCTTCTTTCTCTTTCTCAAAATATCCCAGTTTGGAAAATAAAGCACTCGGACATCGTACCTAGTTGTCATGCTGGTCCATGCACCGTACAAAGCTAAGTGTATCATTGACTTGTCATTTCCAACTTTCTCCCATGCCTCCTCTCAACTTACTCAAAAGTTCTGAAATGTATAAGATCCTTTTTATTTT
Source organism: Bubalus kerabau (assembly GCF_029407905.1). NCBI lineage: Eukaryota > Metazoa > Chordata > Mammalia > Artiodactyla > Bovidae > Bubalus > Bubalus kerabau. Next base: position 56,319,908 of record NC_073631.1, read on the forward strand.
CATTGAAATAGCCTCATGGAGACTTGGTTCTCCTCCTATCTGTAGTCTCAGGAAGAAGGTATTGCTATTGTTGTGCTTGTTATTTGTCTCATCTCTTGTTAATGCTGAGAAATCCAATGCCATTCTGATACCTGAACCACACAGATTTAGTAAATTAAAACAGTGCAAACTTATCCTTGAGATCCAGAGGACAAGGGCTTCCCAGGTGGCCAGTGGTAAAGAATCCTCCTGCCAATACAGGAGACAAGGGTTCAATCTTGGGGTCGGGAAGATCCCCTGGAGAAGGAAATGGCAACCCACTCCAGTATTCTTGTCTGGAAAATCCCATGGACAGAGGAGCTTGGTGGGCTACAGTCCACTGGGTTGCAAAGAATAGGACATGACTGAATGACTGAGCACATATACACATCACTCTGAAAATGGCACTTCTGCTTCCCACTTCCACATTTACAGACCCTTGAGGTTACTTTGGACCAACTGTAATAATCCAGTATAATTTACTTATTTTATGGTCAACTGACTAGCCATCTTAAGCCCCTTGCTGTGTAAACTAACATATTTGCAGGTTCTAGTGGGGTAGGATGTGAACATCTTTGGGGGGCCATGATTCTCCCTATCACGGACTCTTACAGGCTGATGCAGGCTTAAGCACTCAGCATCCTCCTCAGCATTTCTAGTTAGATATCTCATTGGTATCTCAAACCAAATTCAAAGCCAAATTCTTGATCTTTGTTGTCCATAAATCTGTTCTCCCTTTAGCCTTCAATTTTTCAGTAACTAGGCATATCAAAAATTTTAATTGCCAAAACAAATTATTGACACCCTGTATATTCTTACATTTGCATCAAATCCATGAGCATGTTCTATTTGCTCTATTTTCAAAATAAATCTGGGATTCAAAACTTCCTTCCTTACTACCAGTTGCCCAGAGCAGCTTTTAGAATATCATAAGTATTAGTAGTTCATGAATGAGCTAATTTCTTTCCCGATTACATACATTTTTAAGAAGTTTCTATGTTGGTTTGCAGCTTTGTTTGATTGCCTTTAATTCAGATGATACTTTATTGAATTAAAATATATATCTTCAATAAGTATTTGTTCTCAATGCAAACTAAGGTATATATGATTTAGTCAGGATTCTTAATTGAGAACAACAGAAATTATTAATTTAGGCAGACAAATTTAAATATAGGTTGAAAAAAAAAAAAAATCATGAGGTTTAAAAAAAGCAGGTCCTGAAAATAGGACTTAGTGCAGCTACATTATTCATCCCAACACTGCTGGAACCCTACCTGTTATACAAACCAAGGGCATTGGCACTGGTTTTTTGTTCCTCTTCTTTTATGATTTCTAGAATTTTCTTCCTAGCAATATTTTATTCTGTGTAACAACCACCATTCTTAACCTATCCCATTATTGAATGGAAAGACACAATCAATTGTAAATGAAAATGACATGAAAGATAAAAGTACCTGATTTGAATTCCCTACAACTTCTGTTTGTTCTTTTATTCTTTTATATTTTCATAATGTTATAACCAATAATCCCTTGTGTTTGCATTTCCTCTTACACGTAAGTTGTGTTGATTACAAAAAGAAGCTGAACATTATATTTTTGAATCTTGATGGTATAAATATCAAATGTTTTTGAAAGTTAAGATTCCCAGTATTCAAATAATTCCCTTGAAGTGAAGAGGAAACCAAAGGACCAGATACAGTCCTTCAATTTTTGCAATTGAAATGCTCTTCATGTTAGATTATGTTTATTCTAAATGGCCAAACACAGTGCTGCTCTGTCTTAGTTTGCAATGTGTGTGACTTGCACAGTTAATAGTAGTGGGTCAAACAGTGGTGACTAATGAGGCTAATAAGACTTATTCTGTGTTGGAGCTAACAAATCCTTTATCAGTACTTCAACCACTCTGCTTATGTGCCCTCATTGTTAAGATTATGCCTTTCATCTATGGAAACCAATCCCTTTCATATACAATTTCAGCAAGAAGCTTATAAAATGTGTATTAAAGCAGTATTGACTTGTCTAACAATAAAAAGTACAATTAGGCTTCCAACACAGAGCATTTCTAATTTGCATAAAAACCTCTCTAACCTATTCCTTTTACTGCAGAGTATAACCAAAAGGTTATATTCTGTTCCATGCACCAGTAATTACTCTAAAATCACTAGACAGATGTACCTATGTAATATTGTTCCATTCTTTATGCAGATCATTAAAATTGAATTTATATGTAAGATATATCAATAGGAAAATACCAGTAAAAATCATTATAAAAAGTGACCACACACAATGGTTTCCTTCTATATACTATCACATAATGTAATAATTTAAGGCAGTTTCTTACTGAGATCCACTGTCTTGATGAAAAAAATAAACTCAAGGATAAGACTAAAGAGGTACTTTAATGACACCTTTTAATTGAGACTTCTAATTTACATAATATATAGTTTTAAAGGACAACTTTTAATCACCAGAAGATTAGGAACAAACCTTATGTAAAAAGTAGGCAAACCAATCTGAAAATTATGTGATTATTTTAAGACCTCTGGAATCATTTATAATGGAACATTTTTGAGAGTTTAAGTTGTTCCTTAGCCATGTGTGAACCTTTGTCACATAAACACATGCCTCTCTTATGTAACTGAGCATTTTAATGCCACTTTTTAAAGCAATGGAAGCTTGTGTGACTCTGGTGATTCTTGTGCCCTTTGATTTCCTTAAATGACTCCTAGGAGGAACAGATCAGAGCATGGCTAATTCTCTACTTCTTTGCAAAGGTGGCATGAAAATGCTTTGTGACCACTGCTGATGAGCCTTCCCATGGTTGTTTAATAAAGAGCAGCACTGTTCTACCAGGGTAACACAAAATGACATTGCCTCAGGTCACTTCAGGGCATGTCACATCATGTAACACAACATAACCCGATGTAACCTGATCCAACAGGTCAGGTGCCTGTTGCCTATTTGTAGGAAATAGTTTTTTTATTTCTCCTTTAGAGGAGAGGCCATGTCACCACGTATAACGAAATGTCATTTCTAGCTCTGGGTCCAAGGGATACCAATGGAAATAATTTCCTTCCCAATTACAGTGGACTCTGTTCAGCACTGAGTTACCAAGAGTGCATGTCATTAACAAGAATGTAGTTGTGAAAGTGAGTTGAAGGAAATCTGCCTTAATTAGCACAAATTTAAGACTGAACAAAAGTTGTAGCAGAGACAGAAAGCTATATTTTTTTAAAACTGACACTTAAAACAGGGAAGAGAGAATAGTTAGGAAACCAGTAATAGTTAATAAAACAGCATTCTTTTATAAAGGAGAATTGTTTTCTAGGAAAAATAACAAATGGCCAAGCAAATATTTTTTTTCCCCTTTAGAGATTACTGTTAACCAAGGAATTGATGAAAAAAGCATTTACATTGCTTCATTCCTGAATTTGTCAAGTGAAGTTATCCACTGTGCTGGGTGCATGTAGGTATATGAAAGAGGCATGATACCCAGCACATGCCCTCAGTAGGCTTCCATGACTAAAGAAACAAAATAAGCCAAGATTGCACACACCTGACATTCAGTAAATGCTAAACACCAGGCTGTTATCCAGAAATACTAGAGAAAGGAGAGGAAAAAAATATGAACATTGCCTGTATTAGAAAAGAGGCCTTGGAGTTTTGAATTTATTATTACCTGCTTTATGTTTAATTTTCTAATCTCACAAGGAAATCTGAGTCTATTAAATGGTAAAAACATGTAGTTCACTAGGAGTGGTTAACTTTACAAATATCCAACTTGAGGTTTAATCTATAAAGGTAAAGGGAATAACCTTTTAAAATATTTCTTAGGCAGGTAACTGAATTAATTATTTTATTTGGAATAAAATTATTGGCTTCATTATTAGAAAATTTAAAATAAATCTTATATAGCAGCACTATAAATTTCTACTTGTAAAATGTTAACACATGCATGCTAAAGGAAACACCCATATAACTAGTCCTTTTTAAGTATTTAGTTGATTTAAATATTTATTTAATTGACATGAATCCTATCTCATTTGGCAATAGTCTATTAAATGTTAAGGACAAGAATTGAGTAAAAAGAACAGCTTAAAAGACAGGAACCAGGTTTTTGTGGGAATAGGAGTTTCATAATTGTGTTAATTTAAGGGGTGACATGCATTCTTCCTGGACTCAGATAGTGAAACAAGAAGGACATGTACAGGGGATAAAAAAGGTGAAGATAGGCTTTATATTTTTATTCAGATATGCAGATGACACCACCCTTATGGCAGAAAGTTGAAGAGAAACTTAAAAAGCCCCTTGATGAAAGTGAAATAAGAGAGTGAAAATGTTGGCTTAAAGCTCAACATTCAGAAAACAAAGATTGTGGCATCTGGTTCCATCACTTCATGGGAAATAGATGGGGAAACAGTGGAAACAGTGTCAGGCTTTGTTTTTTTGGGCTCCAAAATCACTGCAGATGGTGTCTGCAGCCATGAAATTAAAAGACGCTTACTCCTTGGAAGGAAAGTTATGATCAACCTAGATAGCATATTCAAAAGCAGAGACATTACTTTGCCAACAAAGGTTTGTCTAGTCAAGGCTATGGTTTTTCCTGTGGTCATGTATGGATGTGAGAGTTGGACTGTGAAGAAAGCTGAGTGCCAGGAATTGATGCTTTTGAACTATGGTGTTGGAGAAGACTCTTGAGAGTCCCTTGGACTGCAAGGAGATCCAACCAGTCCATTCTGAAGGAGATCAGTCCTGAGTGTTCTTTGGAAGGAATGATGCTAAAACTGAAACTCCAGTACTTTGGCCACCTCATGCAAAGAGTTGACTCATTGGAAAAGAGTCAGATGCTGGAAGGGATTGGGGGCAGGAGGAAGAGGGGAAGACAGAGGATGAGATGGCTGGATGGCATCACTGACTGGATGGACGTGAGTCTGAGTGAACTCCAGGAGATGGTGATGGACAGGGAGGCCTGGCATGCTGCGATTCATGGGGTCACAAAGAGTCAGACACGACTGAGCGACTGAACTGAACTGAAGTATTTATTTCATAAGTAATACTATACAATATGCATATTTCAGAATTATCCCTCACTTCCAAAGATTTGTCTCGTTATTCACAAATTTTCTCCACTAGTTCATATAACCAATGTTTGACTGTGCATAGGTAAAGGACTATTATAAACTAATATATGTATCAAGATCATGCTGTTAATAAACACAGCTGTCAAAATTCAGTTCATAGTTATATTTTAAAGGCAGCTGATTTCCAGCTTAAATAAATCTGTGCCTCCAATACAAGTGTATGATTTGCTACTACCATAATATAAAATATTTGAAGTCTAAGATAGACTTGCTCTACACATAGGCTTTTTTGCCTTGTAATGAAACTTAAAAGCTTTAATCACAACCAATTACATAAATAATTCAATTTACATTGACTCTAAAAACAAAATAACTTTGTGCTTCTCTTCTGCAAGCAACTTGTCACTCACTTAAAGATTATCGAACTATTCTTTTGATTTATTTGAGCATAAAACTGAACTGAAGTGCTGAGAAACTATAAACTATCACTAAATACCACTAAGAGGAGATTTGGTGCCTCCTATTTCACTTAGATGTTTCGGTGTGTGTTTTATCTTTGGGGATCACTCTAATCTTTGTTGGTTTGTTTTTGATCTCTTCTGTTTCATTCTTTTTCCAAAAGACCCAAAGAAGGAGGTGAATGAAAACTACAGTTAAGATTAGATCAGGGCATCCAGGGTCATCTGACTGTCTCTCTACTGTTACCAGACTTGGCATCTCAGATGGTAGATTGACCAAGTAGCAATCTTGATGGAACTATAGAGTGGCAGCTTCTGGAACTGAACTAGTTATTGATAGTTCCCAAAAGAGAATTATAAAATTCTTAAATGAGGGTAAAACTAACAAGGTAGAAATTCTGTTTCCTCCCCAACTCCACTTGCCTCAGGTGAATTGGGTAAATTAAGAAGGATAAATAGCAAATTCCTTCCTATATTTCCACAATATTCCACTATATTTCCACACTCTTCTCAGATACAGTAGAACAATGGGAGAATACAAGTAAGTTGTTCTGTTTCTTTGGCTTGAAACAGCTCACAAAGAAAGTTCACACTATGTAAAGATTTTCACAGTGATGTACTAACAAGTCTGCAGGATTTGATGTACTTACACAAGGAAGTCAGATTTGAAAATAAAACTGTTTTCTGTTTGTGGGCACAATGATGAACATATGGTTAGCACCTGGAATTTATAGAGGCCTTTACCTAATAAAACCTTCTGAGACATTCCAAGAATGACAACAAAGTGATGGCATGGAGCAGAACTGCCAAAGGTAATCTTCTTCACCTTCTGGTTCTTTTAAAACAGAAAACATAAAACTAACAACTTAGTGCCCCCCAAATGCTTATGAAATGTGCATTAAAGAGGTGGGAGCCTAAGTTCCATGACAAAGGTGCTATTATATCATGACTGTTAGTATCTTTCTGGATTGTCTCAGAAGTGGTTTATGAGGAAGATGACTGATTGGTAAGCATACTATTAAAAAGTAGAGTAGGACAGAGTGGAAGATCAAGTTAAAAGTTTAAAAAGTTTTACTTAGAATGTTTTTATAATGGAATACATTATTAAGTGATAAAACCACATGCTATACTGACTCATGTTTTTCTAAAAATCTATTACATTTGTCTAAAACTTAGGAAAATGTCATTTGTAAGGTGACTCTCAGCTCAGCATAGACTCTAAAACTGAAATTCCCAATCAGGAAAAGAAAAGTTCATGAAGTCCAGACTAGGGTGTTGGGGAGGGGGCAGAGAGATTGTTAAGGATAAGAAAGCTTAACTTTTAAAGAGTACAAATGTCTTTACAAATGCAAATCTAAATGATAGAGTGAAAATATTTTCTACATTTTGCAAATAATAAGGTTTATTCTCAATATAATCACAAAATCAGAAATAACCCCAATCCTGAGCCCCTTCCTACCCCAGTTCACATCTCAGTGACTTATAAATATCTAAACCTAGATTCAATATACTTTTAGTGAAGTTTCTCCAAACCCCTCAACCCTCACACTTGTACTCTTCTCCAAGAGTCAGAGTTAGATGGACAGGAAAAAAAAAAAAAAAAGAAGTTACTTTACCTACAAACATAAAAAATAAATGAATTGACTATTGGTTATCAGAGTTAAGTTCTATCAAAACCTCCCAGGGACCAAAAAGCAAAACAAATCTCTCCTTATTGTACCTCCTCCCAAAATCAGTTGGTTGATACCCTCTGCAACTCCTAGATAACATGCCACCATCAAAGCAAAGAAACAAACGAACAAAAATGTCATAGCATAGAGAGGAGAAGAAACCACAGCCCACCCCAAAGATCTGGCCTTTCCATAGCTGGGTGTGCATACTAAGGACAGAATAGAAATAGAGGAGGGCTCTGTGGTGGCAGAGAATATTATCTGGGTTAGGGTTGATGGAGTTAGGAGTTTCAAATAGTAGTTACAATCTTGATACTTTTCCTTGGAGTTCTTTTAGAATAGGACATATGTTTAGAATGATCTCTTACGGCTACCAGAATAGATTTTTTTTTTTTTTCATCTATTATGGCATTTTCTTTTGCTTAAACAGAAAATCTAGGAAAGCTACCTATTGAGGAAATCACCGTTTGTGGTATTTAGTTTATTACTGGTAGAAGCGCAAAAGCCTAACCAGTCTCAGAAAAGATGGTTCATCTTTCACTCCTATCCCAGTTTGGTTTCCATCCCCAAGGAATGAACAGGAAGTAAAATAACTTGTAAGTGTCTTTCTCCCAATTCATTGATCATAATCATTGCTTGATAGCTGATGTCTAAGAAATAAAGCATTTCAGATTAGTTAAGAGTGGAAATTTTGGTTATCAAAAATGTTATAAGACTCTGAACTCAAGTTTTTAAATGTCTTCCATTACACATGTGTCTTTCATTTAGACTTCCTTTGTTTTATATATTCTAACTCCTTTGGCTTAGGTTTAAAAACTTGTAACCAAAAAAATGAAGACTTCGTAGCAAGTGCTGAATACTGTTCTCTGGCAAGAATTTAGATCTTTAGCTAACCATTAAAAGTAAGGGGAAAATAATAGCAAATAGAACCTAAAGCACAATCATAGCAAAGAGCGACCAATGAATTAGAAGGAGGGTTTGTAGCAAATATTGGTCATAGAAAGCACTAAAATTTCTTAGACAATGCCAATCATTAAAGTTAATGGAAAATTCAGAGCAAGTGCTAATAATTGAAGTCAATAGAGAATTGATAGCACATGCTGATCAGTGATGCTAATGGAAAAATTCTCCATCAAACTGCTCCTTTTCAGATGTCATCTGAGAATAGCAAAAAGCTGTAAGTGTGAGTTTTGACTCTTATGTTGATATTTGCCATTTCTTTGTATTCATCACGTTTATGTGATGTGAAATAGGCACAGCCTATTGTGGCTATAGGGGTTTAATTATGACTCCAAATATATTTGCAGAAGTGTATTTCTTTTGACTTTGGTGCCCCCCCCCACCCCCCGCCAAATGGAAGTGATCACCTGCTAATTGTGCACAAGAGCACTGAGAGATGTCTGGCATGATAATCTGGTCTGCACATTTGGGATTGTGAAAGAAAAGTGGTCTTCCACTTTTCTTCCTACTAAGTATCAAATGTGCTTACTAAGTCACTGGTTCTCTCAGTGCATAAAGAAACCAACAGTCTCCCAGATAATATGCAGTATGAAAACACAGCCTCTAACTTAACAGTCTTTTTTTGCACCCCATCATAGTCCTACCTTTATTTCTGTTACTTCAAATTTGTTGGCTTCAATGAATTGATTGTACAAGATAAGCTGTCCTGTGATGATGTCCATCCAGAGGAGCATTTAGATCACAGGAATTGTGTGGGCAAACACACAACCGCCTGACGGCATGTCACAGGTATGATTTGCTAGCACATTTTCAGTTGCACAGGCTCATTTTTTCTGAACTTTTCCCACTTTTGCACATTTGCCTCTCCCATCCTACTTCTTATCACACTGTCCTCCATCCTACTTGTATACTCAAAATTTATTTATCCTTCAATGACTGGCCTTCACACCTCTACTGTGAGACATTTTCTCATGATCCCCTGATTTCACTTAACTGCATTAGCAAGGACTCAATTGTTTGTTTTGCCGATTTGATTGTCATAATATCCTGTTATTTGACATATATTGTTATTTAAATCTTAGTCTAGCCAATGTCTCACAACTAAATTCCATTTAATAAAGGGAGTATGGTATTTCTTTGTCTTCCCCACAGAGTGTAAATCTTAATGGCTTCTACAGGAGACACCGTTGGAAAAAAAGCGAGAGGACTATTGAAACTAGAGTTAGATATCTAGGCTTTAAGTATTAATTAATTCTGCCTCTTAAAAATCCTAGCAGAGATCCCAAGTTACCCGAGGCCCATAAGCATCAGTTTTCTCATGCTCTACAATGGGAATATTCATGGGCAACTCAGCTCACATGTGGTTGTCAGAAGCAAATGAAATTGTACATGTGAACAGGCTATATTCTTATGTGAAGAGATAAACTGCAAATATATCTCATTCTTGAAATAAGTGCTTAATACATATTTGAGTATAGTTTTTCATATGTAATTTTTGATTCATACTTTTCAAATACGTTTTTTAGTTTCTAAGGAAAGAGAACAAAAAGTTTCTCTGATATGGAAACTTGGAAAATAATACAACGTAATAAGTAAAGGGAGAATGAAGTGAGAGATGGCAACAAACTGAACCAATAATTCTCATGGTGAGACAGTCTGTAGACCTGGAACCTGATGTAGGAGGCAGTTCGAGACCAGCATATTATATTTCTGTACAAAATGGCTAGTTTACATGTAAATCACTTTTGAGTGTCAGTAATTTGTAAATATCTCACTAATTGCCCTAATGAAAACTATCTTCTTGTCCTCAAGAAGCTTCAAACTAAAGAACAGAATAGTCCTTCTGTAGAAGATTTCTGAGCTGTAATATGTGAAATACTTCAGACACTAAACTTATTAAATTTTGACCTCACACTATATTTTAACTAAAATACAAATAATAGCTGTAAAAAGTCCAATTCATACACCATACTAAAAGTATAAATTATAGTTTATTTATTGAATGAGTATAAAGTTATTAAAACATAAGAAGTAAAGCTGAAAACATTAGCTGCATTTGAATAGGGTATAGATCATCTTTTACTTAAATTTTAATAAGAAAGAAAGAAAAGATAAAACCAAATAAGGATTTTTTTTTTTGATATGGAGAATGGTAAAGACAGAGTTACATAATAGTAAACACAAACTCAACTGCCTTCTGAGATTGGACAGGTTATATAAAATGAGTGAAATGATACTTTATAGTGAATGGAATACATGTGGAAAATGAAAGAAAGTTCAGTTCAGTCACTCAGTGGTGTCTGATATTTGCGATCCCATGAACCACAGTATAACAGGCCTCCCTGTCCATTACCAACTCCCGGAGTCCACCCAAACCCATGTCCATTGAGTCAGTGATGCCATCTAACCATCTCATCCTCTGTTGTCCCCTTCTCTGCCTGCCTTCAATCTTTTCCAACATCAGGGTCTTTTCAAATGAGTCAGTTCTTCCCATCAGGTGGCCAAAATATTGGAGTTTCAGCTTCAACATCAGTCCTTCCAATGACTATTCAGGACTGATTTCCTTTAGGATGGACTGGTTGGATCTCCTTGCAGTCCAAGGGACTCTCAAGAGTCTTCTCCACACCACAGTTCAAAAGCATCAATTCTTCGGCGCTCAGGTTTCTTTATAGTCCAACTCTCACATCTATACATGACCACAGGAAAAACTATAGCCTTGACTAGATGGACCTTTGTTGACAAAGTAATGTCTCTGCTTTTGAATATATTGTCTAGGTTGGTCATAACTTTTCTTCCAAGGAGCAAGTGTCTTTAATTTCATGGCTGCAATCACCATCTGCAGTGATTTTAGAGCCCCCCAAAAATAAAGTCTCTCACTGTTTCCACTGTTTTCCCATCTATTTGCCATGAAGTGACGGGACCAGATACCATGATCTTAGTTTCCTGAATGTTGATCTTTAAGCCAACTTTTCCATTCTCCTCTTTCACTTTCATCAAGAGGCTCTTTAGTTCCTCTTCACTTTCTGCCATAAGGGTGGTGTCATCTGCATATCTGAGGTTATTGATATTTCTCCCAGCAATCTTGATTCCAGCTTGTGTTTCTTCCAGTCCAGCGTTTCTCATGATGTACTCTGCATAGAACTTAAATAAGCAGGGTGACAATATATAGCCTTGACGTACTCCTTTTCCTATTTGGAACCAGTCTGTTGTTCCATGTCCAGTTCTAACTGTTGCTTCCTGACCTGCATACAGGTTTCTCAAGAGGCAGGTCAGCTGGTCTGGTATTCCTATCTCTTTCAGAATTTTCCAAAGTTTATTGTGATCCTCACAGTCAAAGCTTTGGCATAGTCAAAAAAGCAGAAATAGATGTTTTTCTGGAACTCTCTTGCTTTTTTGAGGATCCAGCAAATGTTTGCAATTCTATCTCTGGTTCCTCTGCCTTTTCTAAAACCAGCTTGTACATCTGGAAGTTCACGGTTCATGTATTGCTGAAGCCTGGCTTGGAGAATTTTGAGCATTACTTTACAAGCGTGTGAGATGAGTGCAATTGTGCGGTAGTTTGAGCATTCTTTGACATTGTCTTTCTTTGGGATTGGAATGAAAACTGACCTTTTCCAGTCCTGTGGCCACTGCTGAGTTTTCCACATTTGTTGGCATATTGAATATAGCACTTTCACAGCATCATCTTTCAGGATTTGAAATAGCTCAACTGGAATTCCATCACCTCCACTAGCTTTGTTCATAGTGATGCTTCCTAAGGCCCACTTGACTTCACATTCCAGGATGTCTGGCTCTAGGTCAGTGATCACACCATAGTGATTATCTGGGTCATGAAGATCTTTTTTGTATAGTTCTTCTGTGTATTCTTGCCACCTCTTCTTAATAGCTTCTGCTTCTGTTAGGTCCATACCATTTCTGTCCTTTAAAGCCCATCTTTGCATGAAATGTTCCCTTGGTATCTCTGATTTTCTTGAAGAGATCTCTAGTCTTTCCTATTCTGTTGTTTTCCTCTATTTCTTTGCATTGATAGCTGAGGAAGGCTTTCTTATCTCTCCTTGCTATTCTTTGGAACTCTGCATTCAGATGCTTATATCTTTCCTTTTCTCCTTTGCTTTTCACTTCCCTTCTTTTCACAGCTATTTGTAAGGCCTCCTCACACAGCCATTTTGCTTTTTTGCATTTCTTTTCTTGGGGATGGTCTTGCTCCATGTTTCCTGTACAATATCACTAACCTCCATCCATAGTTCATCAGGCACTCTGTCTATCAAAATAGCCCCTTAAATCTATTTCTCATTTCCACTGTATATTCATAAGGGATTTGACTTAGGTCATACCTGAATGGTCTAGTGGTTTTCCCCAGTTTCTTCAATTTCAGTCTGAATTTGGCAATAAGCAGTTCATGATCTTAGCCACAGTCAGCTCCTATGAACAAATGAACTCAAACTTTTGAAATTCTACATGTGCCATGCAACAATTTCCATTACTAAATACTGGATACCTTACTAAAACTCAAAAAGGAAATCATGGCTGAGAACTTAAGAAGAAAGAAAGGAAAATCTCCAAGAGCCCAAAATGTGAGGAAACAGCAAACTAGAGCTGACACTGGCTGTCTTTGGAGGGTATCCTGAACATGGTGACCCAGAGGTAGAATTTTATGTCCAAAAAAGGACAAGCAATAAGATTTTGGACCTGAAAAAGTCAATATTTTGACAAAGGCCCCTCACACTAACCCCTCAGGTTTAAAATTCTGCCTAATACAATGTTAAATTGGAAAAAAAAATATCATCAGCCCAGAGAGATAATAGGAATTCTCTCAGTTTCAACCTGTACCTAGAGTGGGACAAAATATTGCCCTGAGAATATAGCATTGGAACTGTGCCTCTCATAGCATTGGGCTAAATTTTATATCATCTGCGTGTCTTCAATTTCCTAAGCTTAAAAGTTTACATAGAAAGTCCATTAGGGCCCTACTAAACCCTATAATTCACAGCAGAAGCTATACTTTTGGAGCAATGTGTCTTTATACCAGAGACACTCCTTTGTATATGTACTCACAATCTGAAATTAACCAACATCTGAGGCTCAAACAGCAAGCATATCCCACAGCAGAGTCACACTCCCAAGAACTAAATAGAACTATTGTAAAAATGTTACCAAAAATGAGTTTAAAATAAATATAGTCTTAAACATTCAAAACTATAAGACACTATCAATAAGGAGTAGACATATACTTTAGATAACCACCTAAAATTTCTGGAAAGGGCCAAAGCACTTGTAGGAATTAAACAATTAAGTGTGTACATGAAACATAGATTGAACACATGTGAAAAGATGTAGTAAACTAAAAAATGTTTGAGTAAATTAGTCAGAAAGCAGTACATAGAGATAAAAAAAAAAATGTCAAGGAGAAGTTGAGACATGAATGCAAAATAAGCCCAGTCTAGGCATAAATGCACTTCCTGAAGGAGACCATATAATAATAATAAAAAAAAGATACCAGCATTATTCCTTTTACTAAGATAACAGAATTTTTTTCTCCAGTTAAAAATGTGATTCCTCACATCTGTGAAGCTTTAAGTTCCCATGAAGAGAAATGAAAAGAAAGATATGACATAATGAAACTATAGCATACCCAGTTCAAAGCGAAGATGTGCAGAATAGACAGAGCTTACCCCTCATAGACCCTTGATTAAAGAAGTAAAAGGAATCTTTTCATATTCTTTTTCATTATGAATTATCACAAGATATTGAATATAGTTCTCTATGCTATACAGTGGGACCTTGTTTTTCTGTCCTACATATGTTTGCATCTGTTAATCTCAGACTCCCAGAACCCCCTCCTCACCATATATATGTATAAATAAGTCACTTTGCTGTACAGTAGAAATTAAATATAACATTATAAATCAATCCAATAAAAAATTTTTTAAAGAAATACAAGGATGCAATTCTGCAAGAATGATGGCTCTGGCAAGGGCTGACTGTAACTGGACACCAATTGTATGGTTTTGAAAGGAATGATGCAATTTAATATATATTTTAAATATATTTCTCTGAATGTTGTGTGGTGTAATTGATTTTAAGGGCATGTCATTTCTTAAGGGCATATCAATGATGGTTGGATGGTAGCAGTGGGAAGAGTGCTCAGATACGGAACCCAGTTTGAAGGTAGGCCATGAGTCTTGCTGAAGGAGGGGAATGAGAGTTTTCTGGTAAAGGGAGTCAAGGATGACGCTGAGGTTTCTGGCCTGAGCAACTGAGTGTATTGTGCTGCCTTTGTGAAGATGGAGATACAGGGGAGCAGAAATCAAAAACCTTTGGTCTTTATTGAAAACTTTTATAAGCTGGGAAGAATTTTTAGCACTTGGAGAGAGGTTGACTCATTTAATCGGAGACAGATTAACTCATTTAACTACAGCCCTGGAGGAAGGAACTGGTTTTATCCCTCTAAAGATGAGGAAACCGAGGCTTAGAGAAGTTAACTCCTTGCTAAATGTCACACAGCTGTTTGATACTCTCAAGCAATATCCTCTCTTGCCTCTTAGGATGTTTCATCCAAGTTGAGATGTAGATTCATGACATGAACCTCAAAGAAAAAAGAGATTTTCCTGAAACGTGTCATAATCAAATAGTACAAAAAGTAGGCAAGGACAGTGATTTCCAACATTTTGTATATTCTTGGCCATTCTCAAATCCTAAAATATTGGCAGAAACCTGATGAGACTAAGAGATTAAAGCACTGCAATCATCGGTTGCAGAGCTGTTTCACAGTGTTGATGAAAGGGTCCAAAATCATAGAACTTTCCCTTGATCTTTCCTCAGCCCCAAGCACAACATAAGTAGAACTCTTTACTGACCTACATGGTTCCGAGTCTCTGTGAATGAGGCACAAGGGAGGTTATGTGGATGTCAGACACGTCCCAATAAGTTCATGAGGACATAAGCTCCATGAGGCCAGGGCGTCTTTTCAGTACTGTTTCCACTGTTTGCTCAATACCTAGAGTGGGATCTCACATGAGCTACATACTTTGTATATATTAGTTGTGCAAATGATTGAAAGCTGTAACCTGAATCAATGCCTGACCACTCTTAAAAGCTTCATAGACACTGCTTTTCAAAATGTATAAGCAACAAAATTCAACAACAGAACGTGTAAATTATGTACATTAATCAATAAACACAAACCTGTGAAGTTTTGAGGGAATTCATGAGTAACATCAGGCTAGGTGGATATTATCAAAGTAGGATATTGTCTCTACCACACTAAGAAACTGATAAAATGTAGGTTTTGAGGCAATGATCAGTCTGTGCTCAAGAAGCCTTCATGAGAAGTGTTATCTTTGACTGAGAGCCAATTTTTGACTTACAAAAAAAGTTGTGAATGGATGGAAGGAATAGGCTTGGAAGATAGGGGCATTTGGTTTTAATGGACTGATAATTTCAGAAAGGTCAATGGAAATAGTCACTGGAAGGAGGCTAGAGGTGAGAAGAGGAAATTTCGGGCATTAAGCAGCTATGGCAGAGGTTTGATCAGTACAGGGAATTTTGCATCTAGAGAAGTAGCCAAAGATAATAGATTTAAGGAATCTGGTTGTAATGTCTTTCCTTGAAACTAGTGGATTGAGAACCTGAATTGTATGAGAATCCTGATGTTGTCAACCCCCACATTAGTTGCTTAGCATTCAAGTGGTTGTGTTCCTGAGTTCTCTTGGCATCTTTTGAAGGCAGTTCTCCAATCCATGGTTTTTCCCATGGGTCTTGGAAGATATACTATGAGTCTCTTATATTTGCTGATCTTTGAGCTTAGAAGATTGAGTACTGGATTTCTCTACTCCAAACCTAACAAAATGTCCAGAGTTTGCTAAGAGGCCTAATGTTCTAAGTACTCTAACTTGAAGTGCTTCTTAGATCTGGGAGAAAATGCACATTGAAAAGAGTTCTACACAGACAGTAGGAGATGAGATTTGCAGGATCCCATATGCTTGCTACTTGGTGGATTATAGCAGTAAGTGATGGTGGCAAGTTCAGAGGTTTTGAATCTTAAAACTGGGAAGCCCTGAAGTCATTTGGAAAGAATTTTCCTTTAGTGGCTGAGGGCAGGATTGTGTTATGGTTGGAATTACTTCCCTTTAAGGAGTCATATTGGTTTAAGATGGCTAAGAAACTGAGGCCATGGTCTCCAACCCACCTTACAGAGTATAAATTTAAAGAGTGAAAAATACACAAAACCATATTATCACAGATAGCGAAGGACAGGGAAGCCTGGCGTGCTGCAGTCCTTGAGGTCGCAGAGTCGGACATGATTTTGTGACTGAACAACAGCAACAAATACTATCACATAAGATGATCACATTATTATACTTTTGCTTTTCTAATGCTGAAATAATTGGCTCTTCTCCATAGCCATCTCTTAATCCTTTAGAGAGGCAAAAATTTATGAGAAAAAATCAACCATTAAACTCTCCATATAGTTGTATGGGTTTCCATTTTGTGGTGTGTTAGTGACTGTGTATGTGAGGAGGAATGTGTGTGGATATGGGTATATTTTCATAGTGTTCTTAGTTCATGTTTTTACATCTTTTTAAGATTTTAGAGACAGTAAAACAAGAGATAAAAATTTTAAAAAATAATTGTTTAAATGACATATTAACTAAATTTTTTCTCACTGCACAAATGCTGAGGCTTTGTAAGGAAGGAATCACACATCATCCTTTCTAAAGAAATGAACCAAGCTTTGCTCTCACTGCTTTCACACTGGTTCCACGTGGGTGGTCTTTTATTTCACAGGACATATTAATCTCCTGTCATACGTGGCAGCCACTACTGTGTGTCATCTCAGTACAGGACAATAAAGTGACTCCAGAATTTCTTTCTAAACTTAGTGACCAGGCTTCTCTTACTGTGACAAATGTTTATGGATTCTTCTAATTACACGTCTGGTTTAAAACTAAGATACCAAGAGAATTCAGTTCTCTTTTGTAAAGTTCCCAAGGTTTTTCTATAATAATCAATTACCATAATGAGTTTTTTTAAAGCTTCCATTCATCATTTTCTTAAAATATATAAACTTCTAGGATAAAGATAAATAGCCATAGCCAGTATACCCTGAGGCACTCTACCAAAGGTTTCCTTTAAATCAAAATCAACTGGAAAACATGTTGGGTTTTATTTCAAAGTCAATCCTGCTTAGGTTTTAAAAAAAATGTGTAAAAGCAAAAAAGGAGTAAAATAAAATCCATGACAAGTTGGCTTCATGAGAGGAGGTGAGGCAATGCATCACTCTATAAACATCCCCATAGTTCACATGTGTTTGTTAAATGGGTCTCACTAGCCAGCTCTTGTGCTATTGAAACTAGAAACTAATTCTCTTCATGGATCTTCCCTCACCTATTAACCTATTATCTCCTTCTGTTCTTAGGAAAACAGTACCCCAACTGGGAGTTATTTGACATGTCTTTATCTAAGCCAGGGTTTCTCAACCTTGGTACTACTGTTATTCTGGGAAGTACAATTCTTTATTTTGTGGGAAGCGATCTTGTGCAGTGTAAGATGTTTAGCAGCATTTCTGGCTGCTATCCAGCAGATACTAGAAGCAGACACCTCCCTCCCCTGAACTGTGATAACCAAAACCCTCTCCAGACATTGGCAATTGCCCCCAGGGGGACAAAGACCCTCCACCTCCCCCTGTTTGACAACAACGTTCCATAAGCATTCATTCCATAAGCCTTAATTGTGAGGGAATTCAGTAGAATATTCTAATAGCATAAAAATGTTATAAAATTAAGAAAACTAGGGCAAAGAAGAGCAAGATCATTAAGCTGGTTGGAATTTAAAAGAAATGAAATTGGGTAATATTTGGGTGATGATGGAGGAAATAACCAAGAAGGCATGAAAGGTTTCCTATATCATTTAACTGAGTGTCTGTGTGTGTGTGTGTGCTCAGTCACTCAGTCATGTCTGACTCTTTGCAACCCCGTGGAATATAGTTGACCAGGCTCCTCTGTTCATGGAATTTTCCAGGCAAGAATCCTGGAGCAGATTGCCATTTCCTATTCCAGGGGATCTTCCTGACCCAGGGGTTGAACCCGCTTTTCTTGTGTCTCCTGTACTGGCAGGCAGATTTTTTTACCACTGTGCCACTTGAGAAGCCCCCCATTTAGCCATAGTTGTCTCTTTTAATTTTTATTTATTTTACTTTTTGGCTGCACCACATGGCATGTGGGATCTTAGTTCCCTGAACAGGGATCCAACGTGTGCCCCCTGCAGTGGAAGCACAGAGTCTTAACTGCTGGGCCACCAGGAAGTCCCAGCTGTCCCTTTTTAAATTAATGTTTTTTAAATGTGGACTTTCTATTAGATATGGTCTTCAGACTCTATTCTCTCCCTGTCTACACTCTTCTTTGGTTATCTTTTGTCTCAGATCTTTCTCATCAACTCTAGGAAGTTGTTTCACCCTTCATGTCTCTTCCTAAATTAAGACCTGAATTCAGAATAGCAATTTTACACTTGTACCATCCATATTCTCTTTGAAAGCCGTAATTTCTGCTCAAGTTGCTCTTCTTTCAGGTCTGGGGCTTCCAAACTCGTGCTCATAGCCATAGAAACAAGCATTAAGAATTTTTAAGAAAAAAAAATTGACATAAAAGAGTATTACTTACACTTGTCCTTAAAATTTATATTTTCATGTTGTTACATCCAACATCCTACCCAATAAGATGGAATAGCTAGTAAACAAAGATTTAAGATCAAAGACATTCCTAGCTTTGTAATGTTACAGCAGTACTACATGGGGCAATTGATTTTCTGAGTTTGATTTCCTACCAGTAAAATGAAGCTTCCTCAGAAGGTCCTTGTGAAAGTGATAGTTGCTCAGTTGTGTCCAACTCTTTGTGACCCCATAGACTGTAGCCGCCAGGCTATTCTGTCCATGGGATTTCCTGGGCAAGAATACTGGAGTGAGTAGCCATTCTCTTCTCCAGGGAGGTCTTCCTAACCCAGGGATCAAACCTGGGTCTCCCACATTGCAGGCAGATTCTTTACTTGTCCAACATACCAGGAAGGTCCCAGGTTTTTATGAAACTTAAATAAGATAGTGTATGCAGAGGAGGGGATAATCATCCAATAAAATGTCTGTTAATTATTATATATTTTTTTTCCCTTTCCATTGTTGCCACTGCTGCTATCCTCATGAGGTTCCTGATTATATCGCTGTGGTCTCTTTTTCCTTCCCAACTTGTCTTCTACTTATCACTCCCATGCCACTGCTCACTGTCATCTACCAACAGTATATGGAATGTTTCTCACACTGTCCTTAACACCAGGCACACCCAGCTTTCCTCCTTTTCTCTCCTATGCTCTTGCCCTTGATCTCCCTACCTTTATCTTTGTTCTTGTTTTATTGCTAATTATTTCAATGTGCATTCCTATAGTTACTAAATATATTAAACATGGGTTAATATCCTTATTGGCTATCTGTATTTCTTCATTTGTGAATTGTCTATGCTCTTTAAACATTTTTTTTTCTATTTCTGTGCTCTTATTTTTCTCATTGGCTTACAAAATGTCTTGATAAATTGAAAATATTAATCCTTGTCTATACATATTGAAAATATTTTTTTGTAGAAGAAAAGGGGAAAGAAACAAAATGAAAGATAGATCAAATTGACCCATTAAAATTTTTTTAATTGTCCTATTTTACCTGTATTAAAAGATGCATTATCTAATATTAAAAATACGTATGTATGTGGATACATGGAAGAAATGAATAGAGTGATAACATATTAAATGATAGTGAAAGTGAAGTCGCTCACTCGTGTCTGACTCTTTTCGACCCCATGGACTGTAGCCTACCAGGCTCCTCCATCCATCCATGGGATTTTCCAGGCTAGAGTACTGGAGTGGGTTGCCATTTCCTTCTCCAGGAGGGTCTTCCTGACCCAGGGATCGAACCCAGGTCTCCTGTATTGTAGGCAGATGCTTTTACCGTCTGAGCCACCAGGGGTGATAACTCGTAGCAATAAGATTATTGATTTTTAGATTTCTTGTCATGCTTTTTAATTGCTCACAATTTCAATTAATCTGTAATGATTTTATAATTGGAATAAACCAAAGAAATATAATTTTAATTGTTTTGTAAAAATAAGTAAACAAAATTACCTGCAACTGCACTTTTTCTTAGTTGAAATTCAGCAAATTCTCCATACATTGGATATATTCAATAATTGTTTAACAATAGTGATGGTGATTTTAAAGCAATCTCTTTAAAACATTATTTTTAGTATATGGGGGCCCTCAGTTTATAGCATAATAAAACACTCAGTTTCACATGTCCTCAGCAAGCGTTCAATTCAAAAAATACTAGGCTGAGAACCAGCAGAGTTAAGTTTGAATTTTGCCTTCATCATATATTGAAAGCATTTCTTTAGATACGCTACCAAGATTTATAATTCAATCTTCCGCCTGTAATTAAAGAATCTCCATCTCTTCCTTACCTTATGGATATGATGGGATCAAGAGAAAAAAGGGAAAGGATTAGAAAGTACTGCCACGTAGTCTTACATGTTTTATATTAGTGTTTATTTGCCTGCAAAACTTGTTTTCAAATGAAATGTGAGATATAATGTCAAATCATGATACACAAAATAATACTCTCTTAAAATATTCTATATGATTACTAAGACGAACAGCTGTTATCCCTATACTATCATTATTTATTGGCTTCTTGATTCTGAAAATTTCTCATTCATTTTCCCTTTCCCATATGTTCCCAAAGAAATATTTTAGGGCTTCCCTGGTGGCTCATTAGTAAAGAACCTGCCTGCCAATGCAGGAGACATGGGTTTGATGCCTGATCCGGAAGATCCCAAGTGCTGTGGAACAACTAAGCCCATGTGCCACAACTAAACCCGTGTGCCATAGCAATTGAACCTGTGCTCTAGTGCCCAGGAACTGCAACTGTTGGGCCAAAGCATCACAACTACTGAAGCCAACACACCCTAAGAGCCTGTGCTCCACAACGAGAAGCCACCGCAGTGAGAAGCCCGTGCCCTGCAACTAGCAAGTAGGCCCCTGCTTGCTGCAGCTAGAGAAAAGTCCCTGCAGCAACAAAGACCCAGCACAGCCAAAATAAAACAAAGTTATTTAAAAAATAAATATTTTCCATAACCCTAGCCAGAAGCTGTAGTTTCAAACAATAACATCTGAGTTGTTCCTAAAAATAAATATGTACCATCCCAACTAATCTTTAAACTGAAGACATCATCTGTATACCTAAAGGAAAGTAAGTCATCTAAAAAGACAGATATAAATTACCAGAACTGCAGTTGGCCCCCTCTAACTAGTATCTTTAACATATCATAGACCTTACAAGACATAATTTTTAGATAAATGATACTTGATTTGGTACTTATTTATGGGGGGAAATGACTGAGTTGCCTCAAAATAAAATATATCCTATGACAATGACTTATACAGAACATTGAGTTTATGGAAAAAGCAGTGGTCCAGAGAAATAACTTCTTTATTTATGTCAAGGATTTAAAAAATGCTACATTTAATTTTAATATCATGATGAGCAGTATTCCCCCTGCCTGATAAGCCTCATTACACTACAGCATGTACAGTATTTGCCTTATTTAACAATTTTTATCAATCATTTAAAAATGGACAATGCACTCAAAAGGACAAAAAAACATGAAGGTGTGTAATGTACAGCTTCTTCTATCGACAAAAATTTGCACTTGATTGTAAAGAATAATGAAAAATAAAAACAAAAAAAATTTTTTTTCTTGGTAAATGCCTAATTGGATTCATCAAATATATCACCTTCCTGTTGCTTTTAGACTGTCCGTTATAATTGCTGCCAGTATTTCATGCTCCCCATTTTTCCATGGTATGGACCAGTGTTAATCAGGGAGTGCTTTCTAAAGTTTTCTTAAAATGTGAATGTGCAAAGCACGTATACAAACACAGCAATGATGTGAAAATTCCACCACCCCAAATAATTTCTGTACCAATTAAAAAGAGAAGGAAAAAATTGTGAAATGAAACATTATGCTTAAATGGAATTCATTTTTCAATGTATTATGTCTTTATTTCATTATTGTCATACTTGAATTCTTCTTCTTTCAGATATTCATATTTAAATTTTATTGATATTTCCCTTTAGTTCAGTTCAGTCACTCAGTCATGTCTGACTCTTTGCGACCCAATGGACTACAGCACACCAGGCCTCCCTATCCATCACCAACTCCGGGAGTTCACTCAAGCCATGTCCATTCAGTCAGTGATCAGCCATCAACCATCTCAGTAAAGTCAGCCATCCAACCATCTCACCCTCTGTCATCCCCTTCTGCTCCTGACCTCAATCTTTCCCAGCATCAGGGTCTTTTCAAATGAGTCAGGTCTTCGCATCAGGTGGCCAAAGTATTGGAGTTTCAACTTCAACATCAGTCCTTCCAATGAACACCCAGGACGGATTTCCTTTAGGATGGACTGGTTGGATCCCCTTGCAGTCCAAGGGACTCTCAAGAGTCTTCTCCAACACCACAGTCCAAAAGCATCAATTCTTTGGCGCTCAGCTTTCTTCACAGTCCAACTCTCACATCCATACATGGCTACGGGAAAAACCATAGCCTTGACTAGACGGACCTTTGTTGGCAAAGTAATATCTCTGCTTTTCAATGTGCTATCTAGGTTGGTCATAACTTTCCTTCCTAGGAGGAAGTGTCTTTTAATTTCATGGCTGCAGTCACCATCTGCAGTGATTTTGGAGCCCCCAAAAATAAAGTCTGACACTGTTTCCACTGTTTCCCCATCTATTTACCATGAAGGGATGGGACCAGATGCCATGATCTTCGTTTTCTGAATGTTGAGCTTTAAGCCAACTTTTTCACTCTCCTCTTTCACTTTCATATTAAACATTGATTCACAAAAACTTAGAAATTTAGTAAAAGGATCCCATCATAAGTCAGCTATCTCAGAGATTCTTAGACACCTCTTATTTTTTAGAGATTTCATGCAGCAAATTCATGGACCTTATTCTTCCACACTGAAGAGCTATCAGAAAATAAAATAATTCATATGAGCAAGACATAAAAATCATATTAGAGAACTCTGGGATAATTTTCAAAATGATGTACAGTGTTTTAACTGTATACTTCTCATTGAACATAATGAGATACTCTTCTAAAACATATATCCAAGTGTTCTGTAAGTATAGTACACTTTGTTCCCAGGCATGCAAACATTACAATGTTTATATAATATTAGTATGTTTTTATTATCATGTTTGTATTGGCATAATTATGAAGTTTTGTACTATTATAGCTGAGTTTTCATGATGCTATCACTAGCTTCTTGATAACATAAAGATCTAATTTTCAATTTTATATTTGAATGTGGCAAGACAGTATTGTCTGATAGGAAAAATTTTATTTTTTATGTACAATTTGCATTAGAAATCTTCCATAAGATATTTATGTTCTTGTGAATATAACCTTCTAAAGTAATACTCTAGTTTGAGAAAAATATGGCACTGTAGTGACTTTTTGTTATAAAACAAATACAGTCTCAACACCTTGCTGGTCTGCTGTAAATATATGATTTTTAATAAAACAAGAATAAACATTTAAACATTTCTTTGCCAAAATATATTAGTTATGAGCTGTAATATGCCTGTAGTCCTAAACTTTTTCTAACTATAAGGTGTCCACTGTGCCAGATTATATGATGACTTCACAATATGGGCAAATGTTCACCAGAAAACATAAGGTGGTTTCTAATAAAGTCAGCTATTACATAATACAAAACGCTATTACATAGTAATTCATTTCAACAGTTCCAAAATAGAAACTAATTGAAAAAAAATTGAATAGGCTAAATACATTAGGTTCTCTGAATTTCTTTTTTGCTAGTATTTAAGCAACACTCACAAAGCATTTTATTATCATAAGATCTTAGCAGTAGAAAGAATATCAATGACCTCACAGACCCGGAGAAGGCAATGGCACCCCACTCCAGTACTCTTGCCTGGAAAATCCCATGGGTGGAGGAGCCCGGAAAGCTGCAGTCCATGGGGTTGCTGAGGGTCGGACACAACTGAGAAACTTCCCTTTCACTTTTCACTTTCATGCATTGGAGAAGGAAATGGCAACCCACTCCAGTGTTCTTGCCTGGAGAATCCCAGGGACGGGGGAGTCTGGTGGGCTGCCGTCTATGGGGTCGCACAGAGTCGGACACAACTGAAATGATTTAGCATAGACCAACTTTTTATTTTTCCTCCATTTGCAGATGAGTGAATCTAAAGATAATGATTATATGATGTTTTCTCTAATTAAAACAATTCTACTGATTTTTGAATCTAAAACATTATTTTTACTTTTAAATCTATCTTGAAAGCTAACTTTTGCACAAAGTTTACTGTGTGTAAGTGTAGACCTCACCCACCCCCAGGCCCCCCTACAGGTGATTATAAAATAATTAAGCAGTAATCTCCCTGAGTTTTTAATTCGTGGAGACTCTTCATTTGTTTTTAAGCAGTTATGATTGCTACTTAGTACAGAGCCTATTTATAGTGACTCAAGACAATATTTAAGACACCCATATCACAGGCACAGGTCAGGCAGAGACAGGTCTGAGCTTAATAAGACAGGTGCTCTTTTATTAGTAGTAATCTGTTGGAGCCATGCTATCTGCTTGGGTGTTAATAGCTCATCAGAGAACTGCTGGTTAGGATCTGGAACCTCTGTGGCTAAGAGGCAGTAAGTAGGACACAGTGAAGCATGTCAACAACTCTCAGTGGTGACTGGGGTGGGGAGAGGAATGTATGTGTATGTGGGAGGGTGGGGATTAAGGCAAATGGGCGTTAAGACTGAGGGGCCATGGAGTGGGGGACCAGTGGGAACAGAAGGGACTGGGGAAGCTGTGTATCACTGCAAGAGGCAATCCCTAGAGGGACCC
Source organism: Bubalus kerabau (assembly GCF_029407905.1). Classification (NCBI taxonomy): domain Eukaryota; kingdom Metazoa; phylum Chordata; class Mammalia; order Artiodactyla; family Bovidae; genus Bubalus; species Bubalus kerabau. The sequence continues at coordinate 56,345,054 of NC_073631.1, forward strand.
CAGGAATCCAAAAAAAAGAAGGAATGCGTGAAGTGAAATAATGAAGGCATCTCTGAAACTTCATTCTCACCCCCAACACACTCAACACACACACACAGAAAGAGTCTGTGTGGGTTGGAATAGATCAGCTGACCCTGAACTAAGGTCATCCTAGTATGTGCTTTTTACATTTTGTGTGAATGCCTGACTGGCTAATGGAGGAACAATTTCATTTTAGACAATACCATCACTTCTTTTTATGATAAAACAGTGCTGGAGTTAGGTGCTTGAGGAAAGAACATTGTAAGTTGTAAGAAGGAGGATCAATGGAACACAGTTGGTCCAAGAGAAAAGGAAATTCTAGAATAGACTTATTTTAGAGAAATTTTTTAAACTATTTGGTGAAGAATTTTATCCACTTTGATATTGAAAATATCAAATATCACAGTAGAATCCCACCCTATATATTTTAACTTGTTTTATATGCATATAGTAATTTTGTAATGGATGGTATATAGTTATTTCTTAGTATAGTTTAGTATATCATTTATAAATAAAATTTTTATTTTCATGAAGTATATGAAGACCTATATTATGTAGCATATCTTATATATAACATAAGTATATATTATCTACAACTATCCTATATTATTGTAGAAAAGCCCTTAACTCATTGAATGTGAATGATGCAAATAGTGATTTTGTGCAGTGAATAACTTCTTAAAATGTTTATTTATTTGGCTATGCCTGGTTTTATTAGCAACATTCAGGATGTTTAGTTGCAGCATCTGGAGTTTTGACTGTAATATGTGGGATCTAGTTACCTGACCAGGGATTGAACCCAGGCACCCTGCATTGGGAGCACAGAGTCTTAGCTACTGGAACACCAAGGAAGTCCCTGTAATGAAAATTGATCAATATTTCACTTTTTATAAAAGTGGTACTTGTTATTATGCAGACTAAAGTATCATTTAATACTGACCAATTTAGAGCTATTTTCTGTCTGGATAAGTTAACCGATCATTAAAGAGTTAGCCTGTGAAGACTTACTGGATGAGAAAAACACTACCAGGTAGAATCAACTGTTAGAAATTCCCTAGCACATTTTCTTTTCTCTCCTGGTGTTCTATTTATTGAGTTGCTCCATGGAGAGACAATGATGCATAATAGCTAATGGCATGGCTTCTAGAATATGATCATGGATTAAAATTCTGCTTCCATTCCTCATTAGTTGTATGACTGAGCCAGTTTTATAACCTCTCCAAACCTAGTGAAATAAGGGTAATACTTGTAGTTACCTCCTTCATGTAGACTGCTTACCTCAGTGGACAGCGCATAGCAAATGCTTCTTAGATGCCATCCTTATTATTATTATTATCACATTACTCTTATAACTACTTTGCCCTGCCTGTTGATATTTGATACAGTATTTCCCCATCCCTCTTTACTTACCTCCCCGGATTCTCAACCTTGAATTTGCTTTGGTGACCTAATTTAGTTTTTACATTCCTGACCTTGCTTCTTATCTTCTGCTTTGTGGAAAAACAAAACAAAAAAAAAAACAAAAAAAACAAAAAGATATTTACCTTGCTAAACTCAGCCTGACTACCCAACCTTGACTTCTAATATTTGATGATTTACCTTAGTACTCCTGATCCTATATTGCACTCTGACTTGGATTCTATTCTGCTATATTAAACAAGTAGAAGAGGTCCAAGTCCTTTTGGGTCACACTGTTGGCTGGATACACATATGTTTTGTTAATTTTTTCATAATTTATATAATAATAGCAACAGTTACTATATTCTGCCACAGCCTGGCAGGGAATCTCCAAAATAAAAAGTCTCAATGGAGACATTTTTGGCACAGCTGTGCCATCAACTATGATTAGCTCACCTTGAAGGATAATCACAAAATAGGTCATCAGTTATCACTAAGTTCCTTGATCAGAAATTACACCCTCAGCCCAGCATGCCTCCTAGCAAATGCTTAACTTGGAAACAGAAAACGGGAAAAGAATGTGATGGCAGAAGACAAAAAATGGAATGTAATGAGCCCATGCAAATCCATCACTGCTATTGGGAAAGATTTCTCAAAATGATTGCCACAACAATAGCATCCATTCATCTCTGTCTCAGGACCATCCTTTTGTTTGTGGTTCTAGCCACTGTTTGTATAACCAGCACATAGAGACATCACCTTGTAAAAATTCTGCACCGTGAGCATTAGGACAAAGTTTCACAAGAGCTTTTATAATACTACATTGCTTTATGAACCTCACAAACTGTCTCCTTTGGAGCTGCATGTGGTCTGTGTCTCATAAGCTTTCTTCACAGGATCTCAGATCACTGGACTCCTGCTAGAAAGTGTACTCTGTGTCACAGATCTCGCTCTTTCTCCAGAATTTGAGATTGAGATGAATTTAGGGTACAGGATGCTTATTAGGGATCAACAATCATGGAAGAGATGAGGAGGAAGTAGGATTGGGCAGGGGAGAAGTTGAAGTATATTAAAGGCTACCTGAGCTTGGTTCAACCTCGGTGTATATGTCCCAAGATGGAAAGGCCGGAACTCCGTACTTCTGCCTTCGTCAGTCACTGGATATGGGCTACCTCAGGAAAGGTAAACCTTGAGTCTTGACAGCTGGAGGTTGCATAAAGACAGCATGCCTAGCATTTGGGCAACGACTGTTTTGTTGAGGATCTAGGCAGTGAATCCCCTTGTTCACCACAATGTATTTCATATCTACTGGGTTTTGGACCATTCACCAATTGTATTTTGATATCTGATACCTAGAATAGGGCCTTGTACATAACATGGTGTGTTTAGTTTCTTCAGCCTTCTCATCCATGCTCTGTACCACAACCACCTCTCCCACCCTTCACTACCCACCCCACTGCCCCTCAACACTTCTGAGGGAGCTAGAGGAAAGGCTCTGTGCTGGTTATTTGGAAAAATTATTTTATGCAGATGAGAAAAGATGCTATGATGTTCAAGGTCATATAGTAAGTACAAGGATAGAGCCTGAACCCAGTTGATCCAAGATCTAATCTGTAAATCTCATATGTTAGCTGCTGAGCTGTATTGCCTCCCCATTGAAGTTGCTCTCACACTACATTCATGAAAATCGGTATTTTAGCCTGACGTGTTTATATCTGGACACCACATTTTTCAAATTAGTCTCTCAAAAGTTAGGCTCTACTCTCTAATTTTACTTTTCACTTTCTTGGTTACTGAACAGAGATTTCCTTAGAACATTTCTATATTCATTTTTTAAAAGTTATCAGAAGTATATTGCTGGTTAAAAAATTGTTTTGGAGTGCAAGTAGTATTTTTCTGGTTAAAGATGATACACTTTTCTTGATACATCAGGTAAAATTTCCCATCTTAAGCACTGTGTTGACTGTACTAAAAAGTCTATAATCTTTCGTATCAATTCTTTGACTACATATTCCTGGAGAGCAGTCTTCAAAATATATCTTTCTATAAATTGAAATTCTCCCAATGTAGATTCACTACATAAACTGTTCCTTTCATTCAGATCTTCCTTTCACACATGGCCATGTTCAGTTTCTTTCAGCTGGGAGTATCACAAAGAAAAAAATATAAAACCAAGTTATAAAATACCTGTTGCCCTATCTTTCTGCAGTCTGAACTTCTGTGATAGGATCATAGTTTCATTCATCTGAAGTGTACCTGTGCCCCAGTGGAGATTCCAGCTAGAGCTATGGAAGAACCGCTCTACATTTTCCATAAATGGCAAGCTTCCCCCAAGCCTGCAATAGAAAAAGCAAGCAAGTTTTTGGTCTTTTCTTTCATCTAAGTAGTAAGATGATTTAGAGAGTAGACGCCATAGTGGAATTTTTGTAGCAGTTAAGGTCTGTTTTGTGAAGGAATCACAGCGTGCTCAACTTTAGAACACTTTGACATGTCTTTTGGGAAAGGGATACATGCATATTTAAACACACAAACATGCAAAATTATCTAACTTGTCAGTTCCTAACTTGTCAAAGTAAAGTACCATTTCTCTGTACTAATATTTCATGGGATGGCGCTGAAACCACTTCATGCTGCAAGCCAAAAGATCCTGAGACACTAGTTACTCATTTCATAATTCACAATATAGTTGTTGTTGTTATTTAGTCGCCCGGTCATGTCTGACTCTTTGTGACCCCATGGACTGCAGTACACCAGGCCACTTTGCAATACAAAGTGATGTGCAAATGGATTAAAAAAGCTTTTGCTATTTTCCTGGTAGTGAAGAACTTTGATATCAGTACAGTTAAGAAATTATCAGCCACCTATTATCTCCTGTTTCTTCATAAATATATCACTGTCATTTAGCCATTTCTTAGCCAACTTCTTTTTAGTATAAATTTAACACCGTAATCCATCCAATTTTAATTCCCACAAATGAATTATTTCACAAAATATTGTTCAGTGGCACATTCCCTTCCTGCTTTTCCAGTACTCATGGAAATTTCCAGAATATAAGATAAACACTCTTAAGTATAGTAGCAGTACTGCTACTGCTACTGCTAAGTTGCTTCAGTCGTGTCCGACTCTGTGCAACCCCATAGATGGCAGCCCACTAGGCTCCCCCGTCCCTGGGATTCTCCAGGCAAGAATACTGGAGTGGGTTGCCATTTCCTTCTCCAATGCATGAAAGTGAAAAGTCAAAGTGAAGTCGCTCAGTCGTGCCCGACTCTTAGCAACCCCATGGACTGGATCTTACCAGTCTCCTCCATCCATGGGATTTTCCAGGCAAGAGTACTGGAGTGGGGTGCCATTGCCTTCTCCGATAGTAGCAGTAAGGTGCTTAATTAATAGGACACACTGCATTAAACCGATAATTTTTTTTTACCTTTCTGTTGCACCTTTGACCTGAGATTTCCTCCTGGGAGCCATGCTACATAGAACTCTCTTGGATGCGCTAGTCATGTTCCTCTCATTTTCTCCCATCAGACCTACATTCATTAGAACATTCTGTCTTCCCTTTCTTCAGAGAATGATGTGAGTTTTGGAGGCTCACACAAGCAGATACCCAGTGCCCAGGAACAGAGTTCTCTGCCACAGTGACCAATCCTATTTATACTTGTGTTGTAATGTACTCTAGCTATTGATTTCTGAGACTCTATCAATTATCCAGTTGTTGGAACAGACCAGATCACTTAGATTGATTATTAAGACTGTAGGTGTGTAGCCCCCACCTCCAAACATACTGCATTGGAATCTCTAGAGATGGAGTCTGGGAATCTACATTGTAACAAAGTCCTGTAGTGACCCTTGGGAGTATGAAAATTTGAGAATCACTGAAGGGTGTTTAACTGTTTTCAATCTCTGACTCAATATTCAAGAACTCTTGATAGTGTAAGAACCCTTGGGACATCCTGTCACAGTGGCAGTATCAGTAGATGTTTTGAAGAATGTCTCTGCTCTTAACATTTGACAGTGAAAGATAAGATGGAAAAAAAACCAGCAACACAAAGCTTGGCTCAAAAGCAAAGCAAACATCATCTTGGGCCAGAGAAGAAAGATGAATTCAAATTGGAAAGTGTGGCTGGATGTCAATGAGTTTGGGGCTCCTGAGTCAGAAGCTGGCTGTAGACGGAGGGGCTCAGTTCTCATGGTCCCCCACCACTGCTTGAAACAGGACATGCCCAGAGCTCAGCTTGTAAAGGAGGCTAGCATCCAGGCTGCTCAAATGATGGTTTTATGCAAATGATGGGCTTAAGGAAGCAGAAAGGTAAACAAATTTTGTGACCATGAACTAAGCCAAGAGAAAGAAAAAAAAAATCAAAAAAACTAAATCCAACCAAACAAACCAAAAAAACCCTACACAAAATGCCCCTGAAAACCCAAATTCTAAAACAAATGAAGAAATCTCATGCAAAGGAAGAAAGCCAACCCAATCAACAATGAAAAAAAAAATCAACGATTAAAACATGAATTCATTTCAGATAAAAAAAAAATAGTGTAAAAGGACCAATGTAACTGAAAAAAATAGAGCTAAATGTAATATATTTATGATGCTATTTCCATGGTCCCTGAAAGGGAAATGATCCGTCCCTCTCCCCTCCCATTGTGTGCGTTTTCCGTGTTCTTGGTGACTTCTCAGGGCTCAGCTCTCTGTATAACTGTTCTATTAAGTCACCTCAACAGAATTCAGAATATTATAAAAAATAATAAAGGAGAGAGCATTACCTTTTTTTAAAATTATTTTAAATAGGCTAACTGGGCTGAAAATAACACTTGAAGCTAGAGCTTAATTCTAAGTTTCAAAGAAAAAAAAACAAAAGTTCTATTTGCTTGTTGCCTTTGCCATTAATTTCTTTTTCTTTAAGACTAAACCTGCATCTTTAATTATATTGTGGTTTGTGTGTGCATGAAAAGGACATCTTTTTTGGGTGTTAGTCTAGAAGGTCTTGTAGGTCTTCATAGAACCATTAAGTTTCAGCTTCAGCAATAGCAGTTGGGACATAGACTTGGATTACTGTGATGTTGAATGGTTTGCCTGAGAAATGAACAAAGATCACTCTGTTGTTTTTGAGATTGCACCCAAGAACTGCATTTTGGACTCTTTTGTTGACTATGAGGGTTACTCCATTTTTTCTAAGGGATTCTTGCCCACAGTAGTAGATATAATGGTCATCTGAGTTAAATTTGCCCATTCCTGTCCATTTTAGTTCACTGATTCCAAAAACGATGACCACTCTTGCCATCTCCTGTTGGCCTACTTCCAATTTGCCTTGATTCATGGAAAAACATTCCAGGTTCCTATGCAATATTGTTCTTTACAGCTTCAGACTTTACTTCCATCACCAGTCACATCCACAGCTGGGCATTGTTTTTGCTTTGGCTCCATCTCTTTCTGGAGTTATTTCTCCACTCTTCTCCAGTAGCATATTGGGCACCTATTGACCTCGGGAGTTCATCTTTCAGTGTCCCATCTTTTTGCCTTTCATACTTTCATGGAGTTCTCAAGGAAAGAATACTGAAGTGGTTTGCCATTCCCTTCTCCAGTGAACCACATTTTGTCAGAACTGTCCACCAACACCCGTCCATCTTGGGTGTGTGTGCATGCATGCTTAGTCTCTCGGTAATGTCTAACTCTTTATGACCCCATGAACTGTAACCTGCCAGACTCTTGTGTCCATGGGATTCTCCAGGCAAGAGTACTGGAGTGAGTAGCCATTCCCTTCTCCAGTATAATTCCCAAAGTGTTTAGTCCATCATTTGTCTGCAGATGTGGAATAATAATGTAAAATAAGGGCACCCTATGCTTTCTCACTGTAGAGCCCACATTCTTCATGTTGGGCTACCTCCTGTGGAAATAGATGCAGAGTTTTTTGATTCCTATTGTGTCATAATCAACTACATAGGGTCCAAGAGCATCATGTTTTAAACTGATTGCTGAGGAGCCCTAGATATTCAGAAGGCAGCAGCATGAATTATCTACCCATAAGTGATGTCTTTTCATGTGAGACATGATAACATCATTTCAGAAAATGGTTCTAATGACCTCTTACCTGTTGGACATCCAAGAATTATCTGCATGAAGGCATTGACAAGATAGATATTGTGGCCTGATGTTGATTCTCACATTACACATAATAAACACATGTGACACAGGATGGGATAACTAACAAAATATTTTAGAGTTGCCTAATTTTAATGAAGACTGATAACAGAAATTTGTTTATAAAAATTCTAGTCTCAATCAATTTTTATCTCAATGTCAGATTCCACCACAAAATCTTCAGTTCTGTGGTGGTTTTAAATGCAATGCTTATGTTGCATATACCCATATGTATGTTGCATATATTGCTTAATTTTCATGACAGAGAAGATTGTATACAAATACCTTAGCATCTTTCATCACTCCCAGTCATGAGGGAAAGGTGAAAAATGTTTTTGGCAACCAAAGATGTCCAAGAGCAAATCATAGAAAGAAATTAATCTTTTACTTCAGCCATGAAATTAAAAGACGCTTGCTCCTTGGAAGGAAAGTTATGACCAACCTAGGTAGCTTATACAGAAGCAGAGACATTACTTTGCCAACATAGGTCTGTCTAGTCAAGGTTATGGTTTTTCCAGTGGTCATGTACAGATGTGAGAGTTGGACTGTGAAGAAAGCTGAGTGCCGAAGAATTGATGCTTTTGAACTATGGTGTTGGAGAAGACTCCTGAGAGCCCCTTAGAGTGCAAGGAGATCCAACCAGTCCATTCTAAAGGAGATCCAACCAGTCCATTCTAAAGGAGATCAGCCCTGGGATTTCTTTGGAAGGAATGATGCTAAAGCTGAAACTCCAGTACTTTGGCCACCTCATGTGGAGAGTTGACTCATTGGAAAAGACTCTGATGCTGGGAGGGATTGGGGGCAGGAGGACAAGGGGACGACAGAGGATGAGATGGCTGGATGGCATCACTGACTCAATGGACGTGAGTCTGAGTGAACTCCAGGAGTTGGTGATGGACAGGGAGGCCTGGCGTGCTGCAGTTCATGGGGTCACAAAGAGTCGGACAGGACTGAGCAACTGCTGAACTTCTTTTTTTCTTTGCTTCTTTACTCTTCCTTTGCTTCCTTTCTTCCCTTTTCCTTTCCATCACTTTTTATTTAAATATTCACTGAGGTTTCATTCAAACATTCAAATTTTTTTACTCTATACTCTGTGTGCTGAGAATACAAAGATAGAAAGGAACATTGCATTGCTTTCAAGAGGGTTGTACAAAGCATGATTTGAATACAGGGGATACACTAGATTATGCCTGGAGTAGTAAGTACAGTCTCAGTTCAGTTCAGTCGCTCAGTCGTGTCCAACTCTTTGGAACCCCATGAATCACAGCACGCCAGGCCTCCCTGTCCATCACCAACTCCCAGAGTTCACCCAGACTCATGTCCATCGAGTCAGTGATGCCATCCAGCCATCTCATCCTCTGTCGTCCCCTTGTCCTCCTGCCCCCAATCCCTCCCAGCATCAGAGTCTTTTCCAATGAGTCAACTCTTCGCATGAGGTGGCCAAAGTACTGGAGTTTCAGCTTTAGCATCATTCCTTCCAAAGAAATCCCAGGGCTGATCTCCTTCAGAATGGACTGGTTGGATCTCCTTGCAGTCCAAGGGACTCTCAAGAGTCTTCTCCAACACCATAGTTCAAAAGCATCAATTCTTCGGCGCTCAGCCTTCTTCACAGTCCAACTCTCACATCCATACATGACCACAGGAAAAACCATAGCCTTGACTAGACAAACCTTTGTTGGCAAAGTAATGTCTCTGCTTTTGAATATGCTATCTAGGTTGGTCATAACTTTCCTTCCAAGGAGTAAGCGTCTTTTAATTTCATGGCTGCAGTCACCATCTGCAGTGATTTTGGAGCCCAAAAAAAATAAAGTCTGACACTGTTTCCACTGTTTCCCCATCTTGAAGGTAATTCCTTCTGGTAGTCAAGAATTGGGCTTCCAAGAATCGGGCTTCGTAGGTGGCTCAGCGGTAAAGAATCTGCCTGCGATACAAAAGATGCAGGAGATGCTGCAGGTTCAATCCCTGTTTCGGGGAGACCCCCTGGAGGAGGGATTGGCAACCCAATCCAATGTTCTTGCCTTGAAGAATCCCATCGGCAGAGGAGTCTGGCAGCGTATAGTCCATAGTGTTGCACAGAGATGGTCATGACTGAAGTAACTGAGCACGCACAAGTCAAGAATTGTCAATAATTGTCAACACAGTCAAGAATTACCTGAAACCTAGATTAGTACAAGTTAACATGCAGGTAAGTAGAGGCAGATTGTTTCAGCATAAAGAGAGAGGTGGTCTATGAACAGCACAGGGTCATGAAGAGCATGTTTTCAAGTAATTGCTAAGGAGTCACATATACTCCTTAGTAATAATACTATCAGGGTGAACTTTGTGTATCAAGTTGGCTAGGCTATGAGGTCTACTTTTTTGGTCAAATTCTAGTCTAGATTTTATTGTGAAGATGTGTAAGTATGATTATCCTCATCGCTAATGTGGATGGGTCCCACCCAATCAGTTGAGGTGAGGAGCAAAACCTGAGGAGAAAACTGAGGCTTCCTAGGGAAGATTGAAGGCTGGAAATTCTGCCTCAAGACTCTAACATAATAATCCTGCGTGTATTCAGCCCAGACTACCTTGCTGATCTGTCCTACAAATTTCAGTTTTTCCAGTCTCTAAGATCTCATGAGTCAGTTCCTTCAAATTTCAATCTTAATCTCATTCTGTCTTTCTCTCCTTCACTCCTACTGTTCTGGTCCTCTGCAAAATGATTACCTCTACAAATACTAAAACACAGCATCATCTGTGCTATGAAAATTTCCATGGCTCATTCTGTTTACGCCTCATTGTAATTGTGTACGTGAGGCACACAGAAAGCGAGACAAGCCTAAGGCTAGTCAGTTGGAGATGGAGCTGTGATTTGTACACAGTCACAAAGGTTTTGTATGACTCCAAGGCTTTCACTTTTAGTTACTACACAGCTTCTTTGGAGTATAACTTGGCGGGGGGCAGTAGGGGTGGTCTAATAGATAATATTCAAAAGAGGGGTAATATACTTGGTATGAGAAAGAGCAATCTTCTTAAAAAATGGAAATGAAATTAGAGGTGACCAAAGAAAGTTTTTTAAAAATCATGAGTTAGTCTTGTTGCTAAAACTGTCCAAAGCCTAGTTCAGTTCAGTCACCCAATCGTGTCTGACTCCTCATGACCCCATGGACTGCAGCACACCAGGCCTCCCTGTCTATCACCAACTCCCAGAGCTTACTCAGACTCATGTCCATCGAGTCGGTGATGCCATCCAACCATCTCATCCTGTCATCCCCTTCTCCTCCCTCTTTCAATCTTTCCCAGCATCAGGGTGTTTTCAAATGAGTCAGTTCTTTGATCAGGTGGCCGAAATATTGGACCTTCAGCTTCAGCATCATTCCCTCCAAAGAAATCCCAGGGCTGATCTCCTTTAGAATTGGCTGGTTGGATCTCCTTGCAGTCTGAGGGATTCTCAAGAGTCTTCTCCAACACCACAGTTCAAAAGCATCAATTCTTTGGCCCTCAGCTTTCTTCACAGTCCAACTCTCACATCCATACATGACCACAGGAAAAAAAATAGCCTTGACTAGACGGACCTTTGTTGGCAAAGTAATGTCTCTGCTTTTGAATATGCTATCTAGGTTGGTCATAACTTTCCTTCCAAGGAGTAAGTGTCTTTTAATTTCATGGCTGCAGTCACCATCTGCAGTGATTTTGGAGCCCCCCAAAATAAAGTCTGACACTGTTTCCACTGTTTCCCCATCTATTTCCTATGAAGTGATGGGACCGGATGCCATGATCTTCGTTTTCTGAATGTTGAGTTTTAAGCCAACTTTTTCACTCTCCTTTTTCACCTTCATCAAGAGGCTTTTTAATTCCTCTTCACTTTCTGCCATAAGGGTGGTATCATCTGCATATCTGAGGTTATTGATATTTCTCCTGGCAATCTTGATTCCAGCTTGTGCTTCTTCCAGCCCAGCATTTCTCATGATGTACTCTGCATAGAAGTTAAATAAGCAGGGTGACAATATACAGCCTTGGTGAACTCCTTTTCCTATTTGGAACCAGTCTGTTGTTCCATGTCCAGTTCTAACTGTTGCTTCCTGACCTGCATACAAATTTCTCAAGAGGCAGGTCAGGTGGTCTGGTATTCCCATCTCTTTCAGATTTTTCTTATAGGTTATTATAAAATGTTGAGTATATCTCCTTATGCTGTATAGCAAGCCCTTGTTGGTTATCTATCTAATATGTAGTAATAATATCTGTCAAACCCGACTCTTAATTTATCCTTCCTCACACCTTTCCCCTTAGGTAACCATAAGTTTGTTTTTTATGGTGGTGGGTCTTATATACAAGTTCATTTGTATCACGTTTTTCAGATTCCAAATAAAGGTGATAGCATGTGATTTGATTTGTCTGACTTACTTCACTTAGTATGGTAATCTCTGGTTGCATCCATGTTGCTGAAAACAGTGTTATTTCATTATTTTCATGGCTGAATAATATTCCATTGTGTATATGTGTGTGTGTGTGCGCGCGCGCGTGTGTGTGTGTGTATATATATATCTTCTTTGTATATATATTTATATATATTTTGTATATTATATTTATATAATGTTGGGGACATTTAGGTTGCTTATATATATATATTTATATATATTTTGTATATTATATTTATATAATGTTGGGGACATTTAGGTTGCTTCTTTGTCTTATTATAAATAATGCTGCAGTGAACATTGGAGTGCATATTTATTTTTGAATTATGTTTTTTCCCAAGTATATGCCCTGGATTGGAATTGAAGAATCATATGGTAGCTCTGTTTTTAGTTTTTTTAAGCAAACTCTGTACTATTCTGGGCTTCCCTGGTGGCTCAGAAGTTAAAGAATCTGCCTGTGCAGGAGACCTGGGTTCGATCCCTGAGTTGAGAAGATCCCCTGGAGGAGGGCATGGCAACCCACTCCAGTATTCCTGCCTGGAGACTCTCCATGAATAGCAAAGCCTGGTGGGCTAAACTCCATGGAGTCACAAAGAGTTGGACATGACTGAGTGACTCAGAACACCATACTATCCTCCATAGTGGCTGTATCAATTTATACTCCCACTAATGGTATAGGAAGGTTCCCTTTTCTCCACACTCTCTCCAGCATTTGTTACTTTTAGACTTTTTGATGATGCCCAGTTTGAATGGTATGAGATAATACCTCATTGTAGTTTTGAGTTGCATTTCTCTAAAAATTAGTGATATTGAGCATCTTTTCATGTGCCTTTTGGCCATCTGTTTGTCTTCTTTGGAAAAATGTCTGTCTAGATTTTCTGCCCATATTTTGATTTGTTTGTTTTTATATTGAACTCTATGAGCTATTTGTATGTTTTGGAGAGTAATGCCTTGTAGATTGAATCTTGAAGGTTGTCTTTTCATTTGTTGATGGTTTCCTTTGCTGTGAAAAAGCTTTTAAGTTTAACTAAGTCCCATTTGTTTATATTTGTTTTTATTTCCATTATTCTAGGAGGTGGTTCTAAACAGATATTGCTGTGATTTATGTCCAAGTGTGTTCTGCCTATTTTTGCCTCTAGGAGTTTTATAATATCCAGTCTTTTTAAAATTAATTTTTATTGGCGGATAGTTGATTTACCGTGTTGTGTTAGTTTCTGCTGTGTCCAGTATATTCAGGTCTTTAAACTGTTCTTCAGACATCAGAAGGACTATGAAGAGATCAGATCCTTTTTCTCTGCTTATTAAGTGTAACCTATTCTCTGCTCAAAGAATAACTCTTCTTTGAAGACTGGCAGCTGTTGCAAGACGACTGCAGTGTTTTTCTCCTCTGAGTCCTTCTAGCACTTATTATCTGCACTCCTAATTTAATCTGTGTAACGTACTGATTTATATAGTTAAGTTGACCTGCATATATGATTTTATAAAATATATAATTTTATTGCCAATTTCCTGGGTTTTGGTTCTTTCCCAACACTTGCCCCCAGCCCAACTTAGTATTTTGTGTATATAGGTGCTCAGTACCTTGTGTTGGTTTATATTGAAGAGATTTCCAAGATCGTTTCTCTAGTGAGAAGACATTATATATTTTTGTTTTTATTTAATATGTATTAATTTAACTTCTTTAATAAATTAATCTATTTTATTTATTAGTATAAATTTATAACTGATTTTATTTAAATATAAATTGCTCCAATTATAATTTCAAAGGCACCAAACCCACCCAATTAAAATTAAATAGAGCTCTTATTTACCTGTTATGGAAAAAAATGTGTTAAATTAAACTGGTGTGTCTAATAGGTTTCTTCTAAAATTTAATAGTCTTGAGAATTATGGAGTATCTACCTTTCATTTTTGTCACATTTCAATTCACTTGTATGAGAGTAATTTTGTTAAAATTTTTACTAAACAATCAGCTCAATGCATTTTATAGTTTCTTTTTCTAGAAGTCTAACTCTAAAATAGAGTGTTATCCATGTGAAAGAGGGTGTGTTTCTAAATGAAGTGTCATTAAAAGCGGCAGGAAGGAGAGCATTTATGCACCATGTCTTAAACCATCCTTCCTTCATTTGTACTGCTGTTGAAGTATATTTCTTAAGCCCTTGATGTGACTATATCAGCAAAATATAATAAATTAACATGAGTAATCCTTGACTTTTATTATACTGTATCTTTTCACATGAAAAGCATATAAGTAGGCATGAAATACCATGAATTTTCTACCCCTAACTGCATTATATAAAGAGTTGTCCTAGGCATATGAAGTGCTTTTAATCTGAATGAACTTCATTAGCTTTGGATTTAGTTGTGCATTCAGGGTACAAGTTGAAAGGCCTACCTGTTTGTTCAGGCTTTTCTTGGAGTTTGCATGAGCAACATGGAAGGGATACAGTGAGATGGGATGGAGGCAGCTTAAGAAATAATATAATAAAAAATGCTTCTGAACACTCAGGGAGATCTACTGAACACACGATACATTTCATCTAGAACTGGTAGGGAATGTCTTCTGGGAGCTTCTAGTCAGGCCATCAGGGAGTTTTTATTACCTCTGGACCATGAAGAGCCCCAGACCAGACAGGATGTGTGGGAGCATGGCGGGTGCAGAAAGGACGAGAACGTGGTCCCAACCATCACAATCAGAAACAGCTGTTTTTCAAAGTGCTTACTCTGCTCCCAGTGTGATCTAACTGTTGTCCACACCTTATTTCACTTCACAACAACCCTATGAAGTAGAAATGGTTTTTTTTTTTCCCCGTCATTGTACAGATGTCCTACAAAGGTCAGAGAAGTTAAATAAGACGACACAGTTCAGGACAAGCAGAGTTGAGATTGGAAGCCAGACTGTCTGGCTCCACAAACACTCTTAGGCACTCTGGTATGCAGAGTGCACAAAATAAATAAATGATAACAGAGATAAGACTCTGTGTTTAAAAAGTTTACATTTTATTGAGGTTTGGCTATTATCGAAAAGCAGAATAATGTAGTACTACTAATGTACTACTTGAGAATTGCTCATAAGTAAAATAAAGGGAAATTAAAAGATAAAAGACATAAAAAGATAAAAACAAGAGGATACTGTCCACATGGGAGGCAACAGCTCTTCTAATCCACACATGGCCCTGACGTGTCCCTTAAAAATAAGGCCATGGTAGGCCAAGTACAGGTGTTATGTGGGTGGGGTTGTGGCAATTCCTGCTCTCAAAGCTTTTTAATTAGTAGTGGGTTATTTATGTCAATAAATGAATATATCACAAAACAGTAAGTACTGAGATATGGGAATCAAAGCACAAAGCAGGAAGAGTTTTACTAATGTGGTATTCAGGAAGGACTTCCTGGAGGAGGTGGTGATAATCATGGAGGTGGTAGCATGTCACTACACCGAGGGGAGGAGGGGGACTGCCTAAGAGTGAACTCAATTTAATGAACTTAATACAGTCCAGTAAAGATGACTTGAAGGGTGCTATCATGGGACTGAGGGAGAAAAATCCTGCAACAGGTAGAGCCAAGCTGCGAAGGAGCTGTCCTACGTTAGTCGGGCATGGGCTTTTTTAACTGGAAACTCTGGTCCTTACCTGTGGTTTTCCTCTCAGGGAGCTGCTTGCTCAGAGAAGTGCTGTTGGAAGATTCCTCTTACAGAGAACCAGGAAAGGAGGGGAGCTGGTCCCCCTTGTCTGTCTCTAGCCAGACAAGGGGGACCAGCTCACACAAGAACATATTGGTTTAAATGAGAAGCAGCAAAAATGGCCTGAACTTAAGAAATGATAATGTCAATGTAAAATAATGGACTCAAAAGTTAACTAGCACCGTGTGTCTTTTTCACAGGGGATAAACACAGACACTTCTATATCAGCCCAATTGAACAAGGGGAAACGTTCTCCCCTTACACCTGACAGCTGGTTGACTTTGAGCAATGCAGCATTGTGTCCACCTTACTAAAAACGTACCAACTGATGAAATAAGTGAAGAAACTGCATCACTGTTTTTCAAATATTTTGTTAAAGAACAGGTCAGAACCAAGCACATTTTGGCATGTCAGTGTGCAACACTGGTATTTCCAGTACATTTAAATATTTCTGTTATTTTCAGAAAAGGTGATATCCTTTAAATAAAATAATGAGCTTATTAGCCCACTGTTATTAAGATATGTATAAACTTTGACAGTTTTTTGTGATGATTAACTGAGTTATATATAGTATGTGTAGTATTGTCTGGCATATAGTAAGTGCTAGAAAAGTATGAGCTATTATTATCATTCTCATTTTTGTTATTAGTAGCAGGGTTTGTGTCCCTGGGCTGGGGTGTTTGTTCTGATTTGACGCTGCTCCTGTGATCAACTACAGATGTTTGCAAGGTGGCTGGCCAGGAGTGTGGATGCAGTGATTGCTGTTTATCATGAAGCTAAATAGAATCCATCTACCAAGAGTGAGTTAACCATCTTCATAGTACAGAAATGAACAAGCTTGTTTAACAAGTTTATTTTCACAGGTAAACATTTGCAAAACTGAATATGATTTTAATTAGAAAAAAACAACAGGGTGAGACTAGGCAGCACTGATCCACAGTTGAAGCAGACCCTGCTGTCTTCAAGCCAGTGGGTGTTATTCTTGCAGGAGAACCCCAGGATCGTGCCCTTAATTAGCTAATTATTTAGAAATTAGAAAGGAATCACTTAACAAGGAACACACACACACCATACAAATGACATGAGTGGTGAGTAAATTTACTTTCAAGAATTAACGAAGAGTGTCAGTGAGCTACATATGGTATTCATGTGTAATTAAAAACAAATTACAGTGTAAAGAAACAGTGTACATGTTAGCAAATTAATCTTCTAAACCAAACAAAAATAATCTCCCCAAATTTTTGATAGAAAACATACGTATTTTCTGCATGAAATACAGAAATGATTTCTCTCTGACTCAGTGTTTGTTTAAAAGAATCAACAAGATGGCAGCAGGATATGGGGGATATTTCAGTGACTCTGTGGTTAACAATAAGGCCTTGGACAACAACAGAAAACAATTCCCTTCCCATTTGTTTTGGCAGTTGTTCCTTCTGCTAATTAAACTTGGTAAAAATAATCTATCATGAATAGTGTTCCTGCCATTTTTTTGAGATTTCTGTACAATAATAAATATGACATTCCAGACATATAACAAAAACAGAATCGCTTAGATTTATGAAGTACTCTCCCAAGTTTCCTTGCAAAAGAGAAAAAATCCTGAACCCGGTGGGTTAGGCCCTCGTATTAAAACAATCGCAGTTTATGCTCTGTGAAACTCATGATAAACCTCAATGAACGATGAAGTACAGCAAAACTGACTGTTAAAGAATAAGTAGGAATATAACTGAGTAACAAGGAAGGATAATACTCCAGAGAAAAACAGAACAGATCACCAGATCATCTATGCGATACTAAGTGAATCTGTTTGAACCTCATTTTAGTAATTTTGATGTCTTCAGTACTATCATGCACTTATTTGTTTGCTGGCTTAGCTAGTCACTGATTTCATAATCTTTACTGCTTCTCTCTTCCCAAAAGTAATCAAGGTAACCTGTAGAGTTATAAAAAAGAAAATATAAAAATCAGAGAAAGTTGATAGAATAGGAAGAATCAGCATAAGTGCTATAAGATAAAGCCAAGTGTAAAATTAATGCCCCAATACTAAATATAATTTCTCATAGGCTCTGTTAGACATTGGCTATGTATTTGTATCTGAGTATCCTAGGAATCAACCCAAAGAGAGGAGCCCTGTCAATTACTTAATGCATAATTTTAAAAAATGAAAATAGGCACAATACATCATTGAAGGCAGATTAAATTTCTGTCCTAGGTGTTCATGTACAGGAAGAACTCATGTAGAGTTCACGAGTTCTTGAGACAGAGACAATGAACCAAGGTATGAAAGTAGCCAGTCAGTGCTTACCATGTGCTACCAACATCTTTATAATAAATCTAAAGTCCGGTTTTCCATGACTTTCTTAAAAGCTTCAATGTGGCTTGCTCAAATAAGTCTAATTTAGTTCAGTTGCACAGTCATGTCCGACTTTTTGCAACCCCAGGGACAGGAGCATGCCAGGCTTCCCTGTCCATCACTAACCCAGAGCTTGCTCATACTCATGTTCATCAAGTCAGTGATACTATCCAAACATCTCATCCTCTGCTGTCCCCTTCTCCTCCTGCCTTCAATCTTTCCCAGCATCAGGGTCTTTTCCAATGAGTCAGTTCTTCCCATCAATGGCCAAAGTATGGAGTTTCAGCTTCAACATCTGTCCTTCCAATGAATATTTAGGACTGATTTCCTTTAGGATTGACTGATTGGATCTCCTTGCAGTCCAAGGAACTCTCAACAGTCTTCTCCAACACCACAGTTTAAAAGCGTCAATTCTGCACTCAGCTTTCTTGATAGTTCAACTCTCACTTCCATACATGACTACTGGAAAAACCATAGCTTTGACTAGATGGACATTTGTTGGCAAAGTAATGTCTCTGCTTTGTAATTTGCTCTCTAGGTTGGTCAAAGTTTTTCTTCCAAGGAGCATCTTTTAATTTCGTGGCTGCAGTCACCATCTGCAGTGATTTTGGAGCCCAAGAAATAGTCTCTCACTGTTCCCATTGTTTTGCTATTTAATGCCACAAAGTAATGGGATGGGATGCCATGATCTTGGTTTTCTGAATGTTGAGTTTTAAGCCAACTGCTTCACTTTTCTCTTCCACTTTCATCAAGAGGCTCTTTAGTTCTTCTTTGCTTTCTTGCATAAGGGCGGTGTCATCTGTGTATCTGAGATTATTGATGTTTCTTCCTGCAATCTTGATTCCAGCTTGTGTTTCATCCAGCTTGTGTGAAATGCCAACCTGGCATTTCACATGATGTATTCTGCATTTAAGTTAAATAAGCAGGGTGACAATGTACAGCCTTGATTTACTCCTTCTCCTATTTGGAACCAGTCTGTTGTTCAATGTCCAGTTCTAACTGTTGCTTCTTGACCAGCATACAGATTTCTCAGGAGGCAGGTCAGGTGGTCTGGTATTCCTATCTGTTGAAGAATTTCCACAGTTTGTGGTGATCCACACAGTCAAAGGCTTTGGCATAGTCAATAAAGCAGAAGTACGTTTTTCTGGAACTCTCTTGCTTTTTCGATGATCCAATGGATGTTGGCAATTTGATATCTGGTTCCTCTGCCTTTTCTAAATCCAGCTTGAAATCTGGAGGCTCATGGTTCACATACTGTTGAAGCCTGGCTTGGAGAATTTTGAGGATTACTTTGCTAAGATGTAAGATGAGTACAGTTGTGTGGTAGTTTGAACATTCTTTGGCATTGCCTTTCTTTGAGATTGAAATGAAAACGGACCTTTTCCAATCCTGTGGCCACTGCTGTGTTTTCCAAATTTGTTGGCATATTGAGTACAGCACTTTAACAGCATCAACTTTTAGGACTTGAAATAACTCAGCTGGAATTCTATCACCTCCACTAGCTTTGTTAGTGATACTTCCTGAAGTCCTTTTGACTTTGCATTCCAGGATATCTGGCTCTAGATGAGTGATCACACCATCGTGGTTATCTGCATCATGAAGGTCTTTTTTGTATAGTTCTTCTGTGTATTCTTCCCACTGCTTCTTAAGTTCTTTTGCTTCTGTTAGGTCCATACCATTTCTGTTCTTTATTGTGCCCATCTTTGCATGAAATGTTCCCTTGGTATCACTAATTCTCTTGAAGAGATTGCTAGTCTTTCCCATTCTATTGTTTTCCTCTATTTCTTTGCATTAATCACTGGGGAAGGTTTTCTTATCTCTCTGTGTTATTCTTTGAAACTCTGCGTTCAGTTGGTTATATCTTGCCTATTCTCCTTTGTCTTTAGCTTCTCTTTTCTCCCCTATTTGTAAGGCCTCCTCAGACAACCTTTTTACAGTTCTTTTTCTTAGGGATGATCTTGATCACTGCCTCCTGTACAATGTCACAAACCTCTGTCCATGGTTTTTCAGGCATTCTGTCAGATCTAATCCCTTGAATCTATTTGTCACTACTACTGTATAATCATAAGGGATTTGATTTAGATCATACCTAATCCCACCAAAAAAAGATAGCCCAGGCTCAAGCGCAAAGAAGAAGCCCCAGCAAGATGGTAGGAGAGGCAAAATTGCATTTAGAATCAAACCTCATACCCACCAGAGATGCTCAGAGGGCTCAAACAAAACTTTATGCACACCAGGAGACCCCACAGAGACTGAAGTAGATCTGTCTTTGAGTGTTTGAGTGTCTCCTGCAGAGGTATGATTCAGCAGTGGCCTGCCACAGGGGCAGGGGCTCACAAATCTAAATATCAGTCAATATAATCTGGTTTAGCTTTCTATGACCTAGATTATTCCAAGGACATCACTTGGGTTTATGAAAGAAAAAAATACTTCATTGGCTTGAGAAGTGTGGACCCTAGACTAGCAGCACCACCATCACCTGGAAACTTACTAGGAACTCAAATTCTTGGGTTCCGCCACAGGCTTTCTGAGTCAGAAACTCTGAGAGTGAGACCCAGAAATTAATTTATTAAATTGCACGTTGGAAAAAAGATAACAAGGTGAATTTATAGTTTAAAAATGGAAATAAAATGTATTTACACAACATAAACCTCTTAGTGTGTCTGGAGTATATATTACAAAATGAATGACTTGGTCAAAGGAAACTGAATGAACAGAGGAAAGAATTCATGAATTTAGAGTGTATTTTGGTAAAGGGTTGTTATTTTAGGAAATCTTAAGTACTTAATAGAGAAGGTGAGGAATGGAGTGATTAAAGGGGTGAGGGGGGACTGATTAGGTTACGCATAACAAAAATATGTGATCCAGGGATAATGGGCTCTGCTTTTATTACTCTATGCAACAAAAATATCCAATGCTAAAAGATATATTTTAAATATTACATCTGCACAACCACAGCAGAGTCAGCATCACTGAAATATTGTAGCGTACTTCATCAGATAGAGTGTGTTGATTTGGGGTTCCAGATGTTCAAAGGGATGCAAAGACCAGTCACAGAATTTTAGATGCATTGTATCACTTGGTCAAAAATATATATATATATATAATTATTTTATTTATATTTAATTATATAGTATATGAATATATTGAATTTAAACTACAAAATTCAAACATAAATGTTATAGACTGAACTGCATACCTCTAAAATTTCTTGAAGCCCTGAACTCCAAATATGATGATACTTAGAAGTGAGAATCTTTTGGCGGTAATTAGATTTAGATGAGGTCATGAGGATGGGATCCTCAGAATGGGATTAGTACCTTTATGAGAAGAGACACAGAGAGCTTGCACATGCCCCCTTCCTTCTTCACTCTCCCTCCCTCCCTATCTTTCTCACTCCCTCCCTCTTTTCTCTCTTTCTCCTCCCCTGTCCCCTTCCCCACCATATGGGGAAACAGTGAAAAGACAGTCATCTACAAGCCAGGAAGAGCTCTCACCAAAAACCTCTGTCATGTTGACCTTGGACTTCTAGCCTGCACAACTATGAGATCATAAATGCCTTTTGTTTTAAGCAGATTATTTTATTATGGCAGACCTGTTATGGACTTCGCTGATGGCTCAGTGGTAGTGAATCTGCCTGCAGGTGCAGGAGTCCCAGGCTTGATCCCTGGGTTGGGAAGATCGCCTGGAGAAGAAAATGGTAACCCACTCCAGTATTCTTGCCTGGGAAATCCTGTGGACAGAGGAGTCTGGTGGTTTGCAGTTCATGGGGTCACAAAAGAGTTGGACACGACTTAGGGTCTAAACAACAGTCATAGCTCTAGCTAAGACAGTAAGTTTGAAACAACTTTTTAGTCCTTTAGAATTTAGAAAGAATTTTTAGTTCTTTAGTGATTCATGACAATCTCCAAATTACTAGTTTCTGGTAATTTATTATTGGAAGTTCTGTTTCAGACAATAAGGCATACTAAAAGTTCTGCAAGGTTTTTTTTTTTTCTTATTATGTAAAATGTAACATTTGATTCACAGGTCAAATTTGACCCCCAGATGACGGATTGCCAATCCCTGCTATGTAACGTTGAAAACTAATGATCATATAATAAATACATTGTTTTTATAAAACTCAAAAGCAAATGAACCTAAGTAACATAATTTGTTGTGATAAAACTATTTTTAAAATAATTAGTAAGATAAACACAAAATTCAGTATAATAGTTACTTCTGGGGGAGGAAGAAGAATGGAAACACAGAAGTAGATGAAACACTATTAATAATATTCCAGCTCTTAAGTTGGGTGGTAGAATCACGGGGATCATGATTCTTATTATGTTTAATATTTTTTTTGTTTCAAATTTTAAACAATCAAAAAATATCAGTGCATCCCTGGATGATTTTATTTTACAGAAGTTAATCTGTTTTTAGTAGTTAGGTCAATGACTCGCCTTGGCATCATATTTTTTACCACTGAAGGACCAGTAGTGAATGAAGACTTTCAGGGGAAATAAATGAATAAATTAATTCAGACAGACTTACATAGGCAATTATGAATTTCTTTCACATATATAAATTTTCTATATATACATATTGCCATAAAAATTTTAAATTTGAAATACAGGATAAAGTAATCTATTTCCTGAAGTTTAAAACATTTCATAACATTATGTTTATATGATTCATAGACAAAGGCTCAATGGTTATATTGTATAGCAGGAATAGTTATAATGTCTGTCAACTGTATGTATATGTTTTCTAAATATACACATTACGCAAAGAAATTATAAAACCTCAAAACTATAGTTCACCTAAAATAAATATGCCATTGTATACAGGGTGTTGGCCTAGTGCTAAGTAATTATGGGAAATAACGTGAATGTGATCTTTAAGTTATACAGGCTTATATCAGATTTCTGCAAAAAACATATAAAATTCCTCTTTCTAAGGGTCTGCAGGGGAAACACAGAATATTAATTTCATGGAGTTCCATTCCAGTATTTCTGTAAGAATTATATGTCTGGATAAGGCAGCCACTACATACTAGCACTAATATAGTGGAAAACATTCCATGAATTGAACAAGAATATTTCCATCCAAAAAGTGCCAAATAACAGGTCATCTCAAGTGAATAGAGAAAGGTATAATTATGGGTGCATTTAATACCTGTAATGAATTCAACTTTGAAAGCTTTCCATTGTTTGTATGTCATATACCGGTTATAAATAAAATTTTAAAAGGTATAGCACAAAGAGAGCATTAAAACTTCAAAGATTTTATACACACACACACACACACTATATTTGTTACGTTGCAATGAAATACTATATTATTCAGTTACACTGAATCTCAACTGCCAAGAAAAATATATTTGTCCAATTTGAAACTACAGATTTTTATTCTTTTCTCTTCAGATTATTTAGGTTTAAGCTAACATTTATAAATATCAAAGCCTGATGAATGATCAGACAAAGACTTAGAAAAATATTCACATATTATACACTAAAATATGAGGGTTTGGAGAAAAAACACTGTATAATAAATTGAGGTGATAAAAAGTTTTCATGGAAAAAGTGAAGGAATACTATTAATGCTATTCAGATAAACTGAACATTTCATGAGCAATGTTTTAACTTTAAAAAAAAAATGTAAAAATAAACTTTGGAGCAGCGTTGTAGATCCCGAAAGATGAATTTTTTAAAGTTTAAGTGCCAGTGGTATTTAAGAGTTGGAATGAAAAGTGGAGGAGATGTCTTTCAAGTTATGATAATGATCTCTGTAATAGACCCTGAATTTTCAACCATCTTAATGGATTTGCCTATTATTGATTATGTTGGTCATTGCCAAGAATATCAAAGTAAATAGACTTTTTATGTATTTATTCACCACTCACTAAAAAGCAGATCTAACAACAACATATTAACTGTTTAGAATGTATTTGTCCCAGAAGAAAAGATAAGTCATATAATCTTGAGAATCATATTGTCTATTGAAAGAATGTTTTTAAATCTTAATTGGCTTTCATTTTAGTAATAAACACAGAACTATGATTTTGTTAGAAACGCTTCTATGTTGAAATATTGTTTTACCTCCTTAATAACTAGATTTAATTTTCCCCACCTGTTATGACCAAGATCACCAAAATGGCACTTCATTTATCATTGTTGCTGTTGTTCAGTCACCCAGTCATGTCCAACTTTGTAACCCCATAGACTGCAACACGCCAGGCCTCCCTGTCCCTCATCTCTCCTGAAGTTTGCCCATGTTTATGTACATTGCATTGGTGATGCCATCCAGCCATCTCATCCTCTGATGCTTTCTTCTTTTGCCTTCAATCTTCCCAGCATCAGGGAATTTTCCAGTGAATCGGCTGTTCCCATCAGGTGACCAAAATGCTTCAGCTTCAGCATCAGTCCTTCCAGTGAGTATTCAGGGTTTATTTACCTTAGGATTGACTGATATGATCTCTTTGCAGTCCAAGGGACTCTCAAGAGTCTCCTCCAATACTACAGTTCAAAAGCATCCATTCTTCGGCCCTCAGCTTTCTTTATAGTTCAACTCTCACATCCATACATGACTACTGGAAAAATCATAGCTTTGACTAGACGGACCTTTGTTGGCAAAGTAATATCTCTGCTTTGTAATAGGCTGTATAAGTTGGTCATAACTTTCCTTCCAAGGAGCAAGCGTCTTTTAATTTCATGGCTGAAGTCACCATCTGCAGTGATTTTGGAGCCCAAAAAAATAGTCTCTCACTGTTTCCATTTTTTTTGCCATCTATTTGCCATGTAATGGGACTGGATGCCATGATCTTAGTTTCCCTAATGTTGAGGTTTAAGTGAACTTTTTCACTCTCCTGTTTCGCTTTCATCAAGAGGCTCTTTAGTTCTTCTTCACTTTTCTGCTCTAAGGGTGGTAACATCTATGTATATGAGGTTATTGATGTTTCTCCCAGCAATCTTGATTCCAGCTTGTGCTTCATCCAGCCTGGCATTTTGCATGATGTACTCTGCATATAACTTAAATAAGCAGGGTGACAATATACAGCCTTGACATACTCCTTTCTCAATTTGGAACCAGTCCATTGTCCCATGTCCAGTTCTAACTGTTGCTTCTTGACCTTCATACAGATTTCTCAGGTGGCAGGTTAGGTGGCCAGTTATTCCCATCTCAAAGAATTTTTCACAGCTTGTTGTGATCCACACAGTCAAAGGCTTTGACATAGTCAATAAAGCAGAAGTTCATGTATTTCTGGAACTCTCTTGTTTTTCAATGATCCAGTGGATGTTGGCAATTTGTTATCTGGTTCCTCTGCCTTTTCTAAATCCAGCTTGAACATCTGGGTTCACAGTTCATGTACTGTTGAAGCCTGGCTTGGAGAATTTTGAGCATTACTTTGCTAGTGTGTGAGATGAATGCAATTGCATGGTAATTTGAACATTCTTTGGCATTGCCTTTCTTTGGGATTGGATTGAAAACTGACCTTTTCCAGTCCTGTGGCCACTGCTGGGTTTTCCAAATTTGCTGGCATATTGAGTGAAGCATCGTCTTTGAGAATTTAAAATAGCTCAACTGGAATTCCATCACCTCCACTAGCTTTATTTGTAGTGATGCTTTCTAAGGCCCACTTGACTTCGCATTCCAGGATGTCTGGCTCTAGATGAGTAATCGCAGCATCTTGGTAATCTGGGTCATGTCAATCTTTTTTGTATACAGCTCTTCGTGTATTCTTGCTACCTCTTCTTAATGGTATTTGCTTCTGTTAGGTCCATACCATTTCTGTCCTTTATTGTGCTCATCTTTGCATGAAGTATTCCCTTCGTATCTCTAATTTTTTTGAAGAGATCTCTAGTTTTTCCCATTGTATTGTTTTCCTCTATTTCTTTGCATAGATCACTGAGGATGACTTTCTTATCTCTCCTTGCTATTCTTTGGAACTCTGCATTCAAATGGGTATATCTTTCCTTTTCTCCTTTGCCTTTCACTTCTCTTTTCTCAGCTATTTGTAAGGCCTCCTCAGACAACCCTTTTGCCTTTTTGCAGTTCTTTTTCTTGTGGATGGTCTTGATCCCTGCCTCCTGTGCAATGTCACAAACCTCTGTCCATAGTTCTTCAGGTACTCTGTCTATCAGATCTAATCACATGAATCTATTTGTTACTTCCACTGTATAATCATAAGGGATTTGATTTAGGTCATGCCTGGATGGTCTAGTGGTTTTCCCTACTTTCTTCAATTTAGGTCTGAATTTGGCAATAAAGAGTTCATGACCTTAGCTGCAGTCAGCTCCCAGCCTTATTTTTGCTGACTGCATAGAGCTTCTCCATCTTTGGCTGCAAAGAATATAACCAATCTGATTTTGGTATTGACCATCTGGTGGTGTCCATGTGTAGAGTCTTCTCTTGCATTGTTGGAAGAGGGTGTTTTCTATGACCAGTGCATTCTCTTGGCAAAACTCTGTTAGCCTTTGCCCTGCTTCATTTTTTTTTTTTTTTCAAGGCCAAATTTGCCTGTTACTCCAGATATCTCTTGACTTCTTACTTTTGCATCCCAGGCCCCTATAATGAAAAGGAGATCTTTTGGGGATGTTAGTTCTAGAAAGTCTTGTAGGTCTTCATAGAATGATTCAGCTTCTTCAGCATTACTGGTGGGGGCATAGACTTGGATTAATGTGGTATTGAATGGTTTGCCTTGGAAATGAACAGAGATCATTTTGTTGCTTTTGAGATTGCACCCAAGTACTGCATTTCTAACTTCTTTGTTGACTGTGAGGGCTACTCCATTTCTTCTAAGGGATTCTTGCCCACTGTAGTAGATATAATGGTCATCTGAGTTAAATTCACCCATTCTATTCCATTTAGTTCACTGATTCCTAAACTATGGATGTTCACTCTTGTTATCTGCTGTTTGATCACTTCCAATTTACCCTTATTCATGGACCTAATATTCCAGGGAGAAGACTCTTGAGAGTCCCTTGGACTGCAAGGAGATCCAACCAGTCCATTCTGAAGGAGATCAGCCCTGGGATTTCTTTGGAAGGAATGATGCTAAAGCTGAAACTCCAGTACTTTGGCCACCTCATGTGGAGAGTTGACTCATTGGAAAAGACTCTGATGCTGGGAGGGATTGGGGGCAGGAGGAGAAGGGGACAACAGAGGATGAGATGGCTGGATGGCATCACTGACTCAATGGATGTGAGTCTGAGTGAACTCTGGGAGTTGGTGAGGGACAGGGACGCCTGGAGTGCTGTGATTCATGGGGTCGCAAAGAGTCGGACATGACTGAGCGACTGATCTGATCTGATGCAATATTGTTCTTTACAGCATCAGGCTTTATTTCCATCACCAGTCACATCCACAGCTGGTCATTGTTTTTGCTTTGGCTCCATCTCTTCACTCTTTCTGGAGTTATTCCTCCATTGATCTCCAGTAGCATATTGGGCACCTGCTGACCTGGGGATTTCATCTTTCAGTGTCCTATCTTTTTGCCTTTTCATACTGTTCATGGAGTTCTCAAGCCAAGAATACTGAAGTGGTTTGCCATTTCCTTCTCCAGTGGACCAGTTTTGTCAGAACTCTTCACTATGACCCGTCTGTCTTGGGTGGCCCCTCATAGCATGACTCATAGTTTCATTGAGTTAGACAGGGCTGTGGTCCCTGTGATCAGTTGGATTAGTTTTCTGCAATTGTGGTTTACATTTTGTCTGCCCTCTGAGGGATAAGGATGTGAGGCTTATGGAGGCTTCCTGATGGGAGAGACTGACTGTGGAAGAAACTGGGTCTTGCTCTGATGGGTGGGGACACACTGTCTTAAATCAGATTTTCTATTGATGGGTGGTGCTCTGTTCCCTCCCTGTTGTTTGACCTGAGGCAAAACTATGGTGGAGGTAATGAAGATAATGGTGACCTCCTTCAAAAGATCTGGTGCTCACACTCCCTGACTCAGTGCTGCCAACCCTGTAGCAAGCCACTTCTGACCCATTCCTCCTCTGGAAACTCCTGGACACTCATAGGCAAGTCTGTCTACTATATTTATAGTAGACATTCAATATCACAGTAATCCAAGTCTATGCCCCAACCAGTAACACTGAAGAAGCTGAAGTTGAATGGTTCTATAAAGACTTACAAAACCTTTTAGAACTAACACCCAAAAAAGTTGTCCTTTTCATTATAGGGGACTGGAATGCAAAAGTAGGAAGTCAAGAAACACCTGGAGTAACAGGCAAATTTGGCCTTGGAATACGGAATGAACCAGGGCAAAGACTAATAGAGTTCTGCCAAGAAAATGCACTGGTCATAACAAACACCCTCTTCCAACAAAACAGGAGAAGACTCTATACATGGACATCACCAGATGGTCAACACCGAAATCAGATTGATTATATTCTTTGCAGCCAAAGATGGAGAAGCTCTATACAGTCAGCAAAAACAAGACCAGGAGCTGACTGTGGCTCAGACCATGAACTCCTTATTGCCAAATTCAGACTTAAATTGAAGAAAGTAGGGAAAACCACTAGACCATTCAGGTATGACCTAAATCAAATCCCTTATGATTATACAGTGGAAGTGAGAAATAGATTTAAGGGCCTAGATCTGATAGATAGAGTGCCTGATGAGCTATGGAATGAGGTTCGTGACATTGTACAGGACACAGGGATCAAGACCATCCCCATGGAAAAGAAATACAAAAAAGCAAAATGGCTGTCTGGGGAGGCCTTACAAATAGCTGTGAAAAGAAGAGAAGTGAAAAGCAAAGGAGAAAAGGAAAGATATAAACATCTGAATGCAGAGTTCCAAAGAATAGCAAGAACAGATAAGAAAGCCTTCTTCAGCGATCAATGCAAAGAAATGGAGGAAAACAACAGAATGGGAAAGACTAGGGATATCTTCAAGAAAATCAGAGATACCAATGGAACATTTCATGCAAAGATGGGCTCGATAAAGGACAGAAATGGTATGGACCTAACAGAAGCAGAAGATATTAAGAGGAGATGGCAAGAATACACAGAAGAACTGTAAAAAAAAGATCTTCATGACCCACATAATCACGATGGTGTGATCACTGACCTAGAGCCAGACATCCTGGAATGTGAAGTCAGGTGGGCCTTAGAAAGCATCACTACGAACAAAGCTAGTGGAGGTGATGGAATTCCAGTTGAGCTATTCCAAATCCTGAAAGATGATGCTGTGAAAGTGCTACACTCAATATGCCAGCACATTTGGAAAACTCAGCAGTGGCCACAGGACTGGAAAAGGTCAGTTTTCATTCCAATCCCAAAGAAAGGCAATGCCAAAGAATGCTCAAACTACCGCACAATTGCACTCATCTCACAGGCTAGCAAAGTAATGCTCAAAATTCTCCAAGCCAGGCTTCAGCAATATGTGAACCGTGAACTTCCTGATGTTCAAGCTGGTTTTAGAAAAGGCAGAGGAACCAGAGATCAAATTGGCAACATCCGCTGGATCATGGAAAAAGCAAGAGAGTTCCAGAAAAGCATCTATTTCTGCTTTATTGACTATGCCAAAGCCTTTGACTGTGTGGATCACAATAAACTGTGAAAATTCTGAAAGAGATGGGAATACCAGACCACCTGATCTGCCTCTTGAGAAATTTGTATGCAGGTCAGGAAGCAACAGTTAGAACTGGACATGGAACAACAGACTGGTTCCAAATAGGAAAAGGAGTTTGCCAAAGCTGTATATTGTCACCCTGTTTATTTAACTTATATGCAGTGTACATTATGAGAAATGCTGGACTGGAAGAAACACAAGCTGGAATCAAGATTGCCAGGAGAATTATCAATAACCTCAGATATGCAGATGACACCACCCTTATGGCAGAAAGTGAAGAGGAACTCAAAAGCCTCTTGATGAAAGTGAAAGTGGAGAGTGAAAAAGTTGGCTTAAAGCTCAACATTCAGAAAACGAAGATCATGGCATCCGGTCCTATCACTTCATGGGAAATAGATGAGGAAACAGTGGAAACAGTGTCAGACTTTATTTTTCTGGGCTCCAAAGTCACTACAGATGGTGACTGCAGCCATGAAATTGAAAGACACTTACTCCTTGGAAGGAAAGTTATGACCAACCTAGATAGCATATTCAAAAGCAGAGACATTACTTTGACAACAAAGGTTCGTCTAGTCAAGGCTATTGTTTTTCCTGTGGTCATGTGTGGATGTGAGAGTTGGACTGTGAAAAAGGCTGAGCACCGAAGAATTGATGCTTTTGAACTGTGGTGTTGGAGAAGACTCTTGAGAGTCCCTTGGACTGCAAGGAGATCCAACCAGTCCATTCTGAAGGAGATCAGCCGTGGGATTTCTTTGGAAGGAATGATGCTAAAGCTGAAACTCCAGTACTTTGGCCACCTCATGTGAAGAGTTGACTCATTGGAAAAGACTCTGATGCTGGGAGGGATTGGGGGCAGGAGGAGAAGGGGACGACAGAGGATGAGATGGCTGGATGGCATCACTGACTCAATGGACGTGAGTCTCAGTGAACTCCGGGAGTTTGTGATGGACAGGGAGGCCTGGCGTGCTGCGATTCATGGGGTCTCAAAGAGTCGGACATGACTGAGCGACTGATCTGATCTGATCTGATTGATGTCTGTTTATGATATACGGTATTTTTATTTATAAAATTGATGTATGTTCAATTAAGAGAAGTTGGCACAAGAGTAAGGTACACTAATGACTTTAATATCATCTAGATTTCCACCACAAAGACATGATCTCTGCTTATGAGTTTTCATGCCTTCATCCGGGCACAGATTCAGATATAGGTATGCATCTGGGAATGAGTCTATGTCCCTAGGTGAATAGGTACATGTGAAGCAGGCAGGAAAGGACATTTTTGCATGCATGAGAAAAAATGACCATGGTTAAAAGATAGCACTTAAAGACAGCATAAATGCTGAGGAATAATATATGAATGTATGGAGGCCCCAGGCATGGTGAATATAACCATATCTTAGCACCTTGGTACTCCAAAGATGGTCCACAGACCAGGAGTGTTAGCATTGTCTGGGAACTTGTCAGAAATGCAGACTCTCATCTCACCCTGTACTTATTATATCAGAATCTACATTTTAGCAATATTTCTCTGATTTTCAGTCACATTAAAGTTTGAGAAGTACTACTCTAGATGCCTCACAAGCCAGCAGATACACCAAGTAGAGAAGATGAAATCAGGTTCAACTTACCCATTAAGCACGATAGATGACACAGTGCATAGAACCCATGGTACTTTAAGGAGCGCATGAAATCATTTTAATTTTTTAAAAAATAAGAATTAAAAAATAAACTTACATAATAGAAAATATTTAATATATGATCTTAATATATCCAGCTTTATAAAAGTATGAGTATACAATATTTTTATGATTTTTGATAAGTCTAATTACCACCATCTGTCACTGTACAAAGAAGTTAAATTGCTATTGATTATATTTCTTACATTATACATTTCATTACTATGACTCATTTAGTTTGTAACTAAAAGTTTAATTTCCTTCACCTATTATACTCATTTTTCTGTCCTTCTCCTCTCTGGCAACCACTTGTTTATTCTCTGTATCTAAGACTCTGTTTCCAGTTTGTTCTATTTGTTCATTTGTTTTATTTTTTAAATTCCACATATAAGTGGAATCATATAGTAATTGTCTTTTTCTGACACTCCATTCAGCATAATACCCTTTAGATCTATCCACATTGTTACAAAATGGCAAGAGTTCATTTTCTCTTAAGGCTGAGTAATATTCTATTGCTTATACGTATTGCATCTTTGTTATCTGTTCATCTATTGTTGGTCACTTGGGTTGCTTCCATATCTTAACTATTGTGAATAATGCTATAGCCAACATAGGGGTGCATATGTCTTTTCAAAGTTGTGTTTTTGTTTTCTTTGGAAAAATATCCCAAAGTAGAATTGCTGGATTCATATGATTTTTTTATGGAGAAAGTGACCCAGAAATGCAAAACTTCCGAGAACCCAAGAAGTCACTGTTTAGCCTTATGAATAACACAACACATTCAAAATGTAAGAAATCCTTGATATTTGCCTCAAAAGCATCTTCTATTTTATCTCTGTTGTTAATTATTTGATATGTTTTTCAGAAAGGATATAAATTGCCCCTCTTAAGAAAAGAACTTGATAAAAATAAAGATTTTTTTACATACAATTAGTATACACCTACCGATTTTAACAAGTAATTCATTTTAAAGCAAAATATTCTGCCTTAGTACATTCTGCCTTAAAATTAACATCATTTCATAGATATTTTACCATGTTAATGAACGTTTGCTTTAAATAAGATTTAATGGCTATATGAAATACCTCATAAGATAAGTACCTTCAATGACTTTGTTGAACAAATTGGTTTAGTTTCCAGTTCTTACCATTATAAATAACATTGTGATAAATAAATATCCTTGCTGTAAATTCATGATTATTTCCTTCAGAGAAATTCCCAAAGTGAAATTATTGGTTCATTGGGTATACACTTTAAAATTATTCTGTTAACGTCCAATTTTGATAGTTTCAAATTACAGAAAAGTTGCAGGACTCATACAAGGAACTGTATACTTTTACCCAGATTTAGCCATTTTGCCCTTTGTTTCCTTGCTTTGTGCTCTGAATCTCACCCTCTCCCTCTCCCACCCCATTCCTTTACACACACACATTTTCCAGTTTGCGAGTAAGTTGATAAAATTCTGCTCTGTTACCATTTAAATACTCCAGCCTCTTTTTCCCAGGGGCAACAAGGTTCTGCTACAGGGCCACAATAAAATTACCAAATTCAGGACTTCCCCAATGGCTCAGCAGTAAAGAATCCACCTGCAATGCAGGAGACAAGGAGACGTGGGTTTGATCCCTGAATCAGAAAGATCCCCTGGAGGAGGAAATGACAACCCACTCAGGTATACTTACCTGAAGAATCCCAAGGACAAAGGAGACTGGCTGGCTACAGTCTCAGATCAGATGAGATCAGATCAGTCGCTCAGTCCTGTCCTACTCTTTGCAACTCCATGAATCCCAGCACTCCAGGCCTCCCTGTCCATCACAAACTCCCTGAGTACACTGAGACTCACGTCCATCAAGTCAGTGATGCCATCCAGCCATCTCATCCTCTGTCGTCCCCTTCTCTTCTTGCCCCCAATCCCTCCCAGCATCAGTCTTTTCCAATGAGTCAACCCTTCACATGAGGTGGCCAAAGTACTGGAGTTTCAGCTTTAGCATCATTCCTTCCAAAGAAATCCCAGGGCTGATCTCTTTCAGAATGGACTGGTTGGATCTCCTTGCAGTCCAAGGGACTCTCAAGACTCTTCTCCAACACCACAGTTCAAAAGCATCAATTCTTCAGCACTCAGCCTTCTTCACAGTGCAACTCTCACATCCACACATGACCACAGGAAAAACAATAGCCTTGACTAGACGAACCTTTGTTGTCAAAGTAATGTCTCTGCTTTTGAATATGCTATCTAGGTTGGTCATAACTTTCCTTCCAAGGAGTACGCGTCTTTTAATTTCATGGCTGCAGTCACCATCTGCAGTGATTTGGGAGCCCAGAAAAATAAATTCTGACACTGTTTCCACTGTTTCCCCATCTATTTCCCATGAAGTGATGGGGCCAGATGCCATGATCTTCGTTTTCTGAATGTTGAGCTTTAAGCCAACTTTTTCACTCTCCACTTTCACTTTCATCAAGAGGCTTTTGAGTTCCTCTTCACTTTCTCCCATAAGGGTGGTATCATCTGCATATCTGAGGTTATTGATATTTCTCCCAGCAATCTTGATTCCTGCTTGTGTTTCTTCCAGTCCAGCATTTCTCATGATGTACTCTGCATATAAATTAAATAAACAAGGTGACAATATACAGCCTTGATGTACTCCTTTTCCTATTTGGAACCAGTCTGTTGTTCCATGTCCAGTTCTAACTGTTGCTTCCTGACCTGCATACAAATTTCTCAAGAGGCAGATCAGGTGGTCTGGTATTCCCATCTCTTTCAGAATTTTCACAGTTTATTGTGATCCACACAGTCAAAGGCTTTGGCATAGTCAATAAAGCAGAAATAGATGCTTTTCTGGAACTCTCTTGCTTTTTCCATGATCCAGTGGATGTTGCCAATTTGATCTCTGGTTCCTCTGCCTTTTCTAAAACCAGCTTGAACATCAGGAAGTTCACGGTTCATGTATTGCTGAAGCCTGGCTTGGAGAATTTTGAGCTTTACTTTACTAGCCTGTGAGATGATTGCAATTGTGCGATAGATTGAGCATTCTTTGGCATTGCCGTTCTTTGGGATTGGAATGAAAACTGACCTTTTCCAGTCCTGTGGCCACTGCTGAGTTTTCCAAATGTGCTGGCATATTGAGTGTAGCACTTTCACAGCATCATCTTTCAGGATTTGGAATAGCTCAACTGGAATTCCATCACCTCCACTAGCTTTGTTCGTAGTGATGCTTTCTAAGGCCCACCTGACTTCACATTCCAGGATGTCTGGCTCTAGGTCAGTGATCACACCATCGTGATTATGTGGGTCATGAAGATCTTTTTCGTACAGTTCTTCTGTGTATTCTTGCCATCTCCTCTTAATATCTTCTGCTTCTGTTAGGTCCATACCATTTCTGTCCTTTATCGAGCCCATCTTTGCATGAAATGTTCCATTGGTATCTCTGATTTTCTTGAAGATATCTCTAGTCTTTCCCACTCTGTTGTTTTCCTCTACTTCTTTGCACTGATCGCTGAAGAAGGCTTTCTTATCTGTTCTTGCTATTCTTTGGAACTCTGCATTCAGATGTTTATATCTTTCCTTTTCTCCTTTGCTTTTCACTTCTCTTCTTTTCACAGCTATTTGTAAGGCCTCCCCAGACAGCCATTTTGCTTTTTTGTATTTCTTTTCCATGGGGATGGTCTTGATCCCTGTGTCCTGTACAATGTCACGAACCTCATTCCATAGCTCATCAGGCACTCTATCTATCAGATCTAGGCCCTTAAATCTATTTCTCACTTCCACTGTATAATCATAAGGGATTTGATTTAGGTCATACCTGAATGGTCTAGTGGTTTTCCCTACTGTCTTCAATTTAAGTCTGAATTTGGCAATAAGGAGTTCATGGTCTGAGCCACAGTCAGCTCCTGGTCTTGTTTTTGCTGACTGTATAGAGCT
Organism: Bubalus kerabau; assembly: GCF_029407905.1. Lineage (NCBI taxonomy): Eukaryota > Metazoa > Chordata > Mammalia > Artiodactyla > Bovidae > Bubalus > Bubalus kerabau. The sequence continues at coordinate 56,380,191 of NC_073631.1, forward strand.
TCTCCATCTTTGGCTGCAAAGAATATAATCAATCTGATTTTGGTGTTTACCATCTGGTGATGTCCATGTATAGAGTCTTCTCTTGTGTTGTTGGAAGAGGGTGTTTGTTATGACCAGTGCATTTTCTTGGCAGAACTCTATTAGTCTTTGCCTTGGTTTATTCCGTATTCCAAGGCCTAATTTGCCTGTTACTCCAGGTGTTTCTTGACTTCCTACTTTTGCATTCCAGTCCCCTATAATGAAAAGGACATCTTTTTTGGGTGTTAGTTTTAAAAGGTTTTGTAGGTCTTCATAGAACCGTTCAACTTCAGCTTCTTCAGCGTTACTGGTTGGGGCATAGACATGGATTACTGTGATAATCAATGGTTTGCCTTGGAAACGAACAGAGATCATTCTGTCGTTTTTGAGATTGCATCCAAGTACTGCATTTCAGACTCTTTTGTTGACCGTGATGGCTACTCCATTTCTTCTGAGGGATTCCTGCCCACAGTAGTAGATATAATGGTCATTTGAGTTAAATTCACCCATTCCAGTCCACAGTCTAGAGGATTGCAGAGTTGGACAGGCCCAAATAAGCACACACACAGTACCCAGAATCTACATTTAAATGTTATCAACTTTCCCAGCAAAGTTCTTTGGAGTTCCTCAATCCGTCTACTACTTTCTTGCCCCAGCATACATCTAGGATTCACACTGTGTTCATTGTTATTTAGTCTCCTTTAATCTGGGGCAGTTCCTCATTGTCATTTTTTTTCTGGACATTTTTGTGGTTATTGATATTCACAGCTAAATAGCCCTCCAAATAACGTTGCTTCTACTGAGAAAAACCACATGTAAGAATGTCCGGTTTTCATATATTTATATAAACATTAATATTGGTCATCTTTCTAATCTGAAAACCACAGTATACATTTTTCCTTATATATTTATTTCTTATATTAAAAGTGAAGCTGAATATCTTTTTCATGTATCTGTAACTGTTTTTCTTCTCTTTTATCATTAATTACTTGTTTATATATTTTGCTTATTCTTCTATAGGGGGTTTTGTCTCATTTGTTTCTTTTAGTGATTTATAAATATTGCATATTTTTTATATAACAGAAATCTTAACCTTTTTCCAACAAATAACTTTTCCTTAAAGTCACTTATCAGTTCAATAACTCAGTTGTGTCCAACTCTACGACCCCATGAAATGCAACACACCAGGCTTCCCTGTCCATCACCAGCTCCAGGAACTTGTTCAAACTCATGTCCATCAAGTTAGTCATTTATCATTCTTGATAAATAGAAACTTTTTATTTTTATGTAGTTTTACATAGTCATTTTTCTTTTAGCTACTTTTGCCTTTGAAATTGGGTTTGGCAAAACCTTCTTATGCCAATATTATCTGAATATCATTCTAAATTTTATCTAATTATTTTAGAACTTTTTTACATTGGACTTAAGCATTATAAAATACAGTTTGGTATCTAGTCTATACTTTCACAAAATTTAATCAATCTATCTCTATTTTCCCACTGGTTTGGAATGTCAACTTAATACTAGTTATATTAAATATTGACCAAAATAATGTATGTCCAAATTTAGTATTTTAAAAGAAACAGGAATCAAAGATTCTAAACTAGAAGAAACCTTAGAAATCATAGGATACTATCCATTGAGGCAGATAAAAGAAAATATACATTTATTTGATGACTCAAAACTGAAAATAATTTTTAAAGGAGTTTAAGAGAATTGATGCTTTTGAACTGTGGTATTGGAGAAGACTCTTGAGAGTCCCTTGGACTGCAAGGAGATCCAGCCAGTCCATTCTGAAGGAGATCAGCCCTGGGATTTCATTGGAGGGAATGATGCTGAAGCTGAAACTCCAGTACTTTGGCCACCTCATGTGAAGTGTTGACTCATTGGAAAAGACTCTGATGCTGGGAGGGATGGGGGGCAGGAGGACAAGGGGACGACAGAGGATGAGATGGCTGGATGGCATCACTGACTCGATGGACGTGTGTCTGAGTGAACTCTGGGAGATGGTGATGGACTGGGAGGCCTGGTGTGCTGTGATTCATGGGGTCGCAAAGAGTTGGACACAACTGAGCAACTGAACTGAAGATTGTATTTTGTTTCATTTCACTGGGACCTCACAAACAGTAATTTAGTAATATCTATGAGGAGTTGGTGGAGAAGGCAATGGCACCCCACTCCAGTACTCTTGCCTGGAAAATCCCATGGACGGAGGAGCCTGGTAGGCTGCAGTCCATGGGGTCGAGAAGAGTTGGACACGACTGAGCCACTTCACTTTGACTTTTCACTTTCATGCATTGGAGAAGGAAATGGCAACCCACTCCAGTGTTCTTGCCTAGAGAATCCCAGGGACGGGGGAGCCTGGCGGGCTGCTGTCTATGGAGTCGCACAGAGTCAGACACAGCTGAAGCGACTTAGAAGCAGCAGCAGCAGCAGCATGAGGAGTTGGAAAATATTTTTTATAATTAAAGCTAAAGGGGTAGAGAAAATTTTATTTGCTTTCCATTTTCATATTTCAAATAGGCCATATAGAAACTAGTTTGTTTCTCATCTAAGTTCATTTTTACTTTCAAGTCCCCAGACTTAAAATTTTGATATTAGAGAGCAGAAATTTCTCCGGCATCCATTAGCAAGATATCTAATATGTTTGGACCACAGCCTACTATCCATGTACCCTTTAGGTTACATAAGATAGCATGTTCATTGCCAAACATACGTTTTTGAAATGAAATGAATTTTAGTGTAAAGCTATTTAATGAAACCAGCAAATTTAGACTTGTTTAAATGTCAGTAAAATATTAAGTACCATATGCTCTGTGCCAAGCAGTTGAAATTGTTTTTGGAGGAATATGAAATTAATTGTTACAAAATGAGAGAATTGAGTGACTTAAAGTACTTCACAATCAGTATTATCATTTAATGCATCTTTTGGCAATTATTAAACTCTAGGGAACAGCATGAATAGCCTTATCAAGTCTGTCAAGACACTAATGGAGAGGAGAATGGACTGAGCTTGCATTTACATGTGGGCATAAACCCAGAGAAAAGTGATGGAAGAAAACATAAAAACAGCCTCAAGCTCAGTGCCTGGGGCAGATATACTGTGTAGCCACTGGAGTCTCCAATAGCATCATTTCCTTCATTAATCCAGTGTCTTATTCCTTTTCTTCCTTTTGTGTTTGTGGTTGCTTTTCAATTTTAAGGACACCTAGATCTTTAAAAATCCACATGCAATATTTAGTTCTTAGGTTGCTAGCTGAAATTCATGATTAGTGAGAAACTCATATTAAGGTCAAAAAACTGTGGCAGGGTTTAGGTTACTTGAATTTGTAAGTTATTAATTATAATAACAGAAGAAAATAATTATTAAGCACTTGTGGCCACACACTGTTCTAAGCATTTACAATTACTATTTTATTTAGTCCCCCAAATCATAAGATATTTACAAATTTTGTCTCCATTTTACAAATGAGGAGACTGAAGCAGGGTGAAATTCATAACTATTTTAGTTTTAAATTGAAGAAAAACTGAAATACTTTCTTGGGAACTGTAGCTTTTGAATGTAATTGTGCTTTAAAAATGTCTCAGTGTCATGAATGCCCACATTGCTTTTTTAAAAATATGAATGAAATCTATACTGAAATTATTGGCAGGTAAAGGAAAATACTGGCAGGACTAAGTCCAGACTTTTGTTTTGTTTTGTTTCATTTTTACTTTGTTTTTAGTTTTGATTTCTAGTGGATATTTCAGTGAAATCTCAGTCTAGAAAATTGACTAAGGAGAAAATAGAGAGAGAGAGATAGAAAGATGATACTTGAAAAATCTGAAAAGTTGGTTGCCAATTAATCTAAGATGAGTCACATTTTGAATGAGGACAGAAAAATTGTCCAATGCCAGGAGGATGGATTATGCTTAGGAAACTGGAATTGCATGAGAACCTGCAATATTGCACAGAACCTCGAATGTTAGGTTCATGAATCAAGGTAAACTGGAAGTGGACAAACGGGAGATGGCAAGAGTGAACATTGACGTTTTAGGACTCAGTGAACTAAAGTGGACTGGAATGTGCAAATTTAACTCAAATGACCATTATATCTACTACTGTGGGCAAGAATGCCTTAGAAGAAATGGAGTAGCACTCATAGTCAACAAAAGAGCCCAAAATGCAGTACTGGGTGCAATCTCAAAGCAACCGAATGATCTCTGTTCATTTCTAAGGCAAACCATTCAACACCACATTAATCCAAGTCTATGTCCCAACCAGTAATGCTGAAGAAGCTGAAGTTGAACAGCTCTATGATGACCATTTAACTAACACCAAAGAGAAAAAGAAAAAAGATGTCCCTTTCATTATAGGGGACTGGAATGCAAAAGTAGGAAGTCAAGAGATACCTGGAGTAACAGGCAAGTTTGACCTTGAAAAAAAACAAATGAAGCAGGGCAAAGGCAGAGTTTTGCCAAGAGAATTCACTGGTCATAGGAAACACCCTCTTCCAAAAACGCAAGAAAAGATTCTACACATGGACTTCCCCAGATGGTCAACACTGAAATTAGATTGATTATATTCTTTGCAGCCAAATATGGAAAAGCTCTATACAGTCAGCAAAAACAAGACTGGGAGCTGACTGCAGCTCAGATCATGAACTCCTTATTGCTAAATTCAGACTTAAATTGAAGAAAGTAGGAAAAACCACTAGACCATCCAGGTATGACCTAAATCAAATTCCTTAGGATTATACAGTGGAAGAGACAAATAGATTCATGTGATTAGATCTGATAGGGTGCCTGAAGAACTATGGATGGAGGTTCGTGACATTGTACAGGAGGCAGGGATCAAGAGCATCCGCAAGAAAAAGAACTGCAAACAGGCAAAATGGTTGTCTGAGGAGGCCTTACAAATAGCTGAGAAAAGAGAAGTGAAAGGCAAAGGAGAAAAGGAAAGATATACCCCTCTGAATGCAGAGTTCCAAAGAATAGCAAGGAGAGATAAGAAAGTCTTCCTCAATGGTCTATGCAAAGAAATAGAGGAAAACAATAGAATGGGAAAGACTAGAGATCTCTTCAAGAAAATTAGAGATACCAAGGAATACTTCATGCAAAGATGAGCAAAATAAAGGACAGAAATGGTATGGCCCTAACAGAAGCAAATGCCATTAAGAAGAGATGGCAAGAATACACAGAAGAACTGTACAGAAAAGATCGTCATGACCTAGATAACCATGATGATGTGATCACTCATCTAGGGCCAGACATCCTGGAATGTGAAGCCAAGTGGGCCTTAGGAAGCATCACTATAAAGAAAGCTAGTGAAGGTTATGACATTCCAGCTGAGTTATTTCAAGTCCTAAAAGTTGATGCTGTTAAAGTGCTGCACTCAATATGCCAGCAAATTTGGAAAACTCAGCAGTGGCCACAGGACTGGAAAAGGTCAGTTTTCATTCCAATTTCAAAGAAAGGCAATGCCAAAGAATGTTCAAACTACCACATAATTGCTCTCATCTCACATGCTAGCAAAATAATGCTGAAAATTCTCCAAGCTAGGCTTCAACCATACGTGAACTGAGAACTTCCAGATGTTCAAGCTGGATTTAGAAAAGGCAGATGAACCTGAGATCAAATTGCCAACATCCACTGGATCATAGAAAAAGCAAGAGAGTGCCAGAACAAATCTACTTCTGCTTTATTGACTATGTCAAAGCCTTTGACTGTGTGGATTTTCCACAACAAACTGTAGAAAATACTTAAAGAGATGGGAATACCAGACCACACTGCCTGCCCCCTGAGAAATCTGTATTCAGGTCAAGAAGCAACAGTTAGAACCAGACATGAAACAACAGACTGGTTCCAAATTGGGAAAGGAGTACGTCAAGGCTGTATATTTTCACCCTGCTTATTTTTTTTTTTCCACCCTGCTTATTTAACTTGTATACAGAGTACATTATGCAAACTGCTGAGCTGGAGGAAGCACAAGCTGGAATCAAGATTACTGGTAGAAATATCAATAACCTCAGATATGCAGAAGACACCATCCTTATGGCAGAAAGTGAAGAGAAACTAAAGAGCCTCTTGATGAAAATGAAAACAGAGAGTGAAAAAGCTGGCTTAAAACTCAAGAAAACTAAGAACATGGCATCTGGTCCCATCACTTAATGAAAAATAGATGTGGAAGCAATGAAAACAGTGGTAATCTTTATTTTTTTAGGCTCCAAAATAACTGCAGATGGTGACTGCAGCCATGAAATTAAAAGACGCTTGCTCCTTGAAAGAAAAGCTTTGGCCAACCTAGACAGCATATTAGACAGAGACATTACTTTGCTGACAAAGGCCCATATAGTCAAAGCTATGATTTTTCCAGTAGTCATTTGTAGATGTGAGAGTTGGACCAAAAGGAAAGCTGAGGGCCGAATAATTGATACTTTTGAAGTATGGTGCTGGAGAAGACTCTTGAGAGTCCCTTGGACTGCAAGGAGATCCAACTAGTCCATCCTAAAGGACATCAGTCCTGAATATTCATTGGAAGGACTGATGCTGAAGCTGAAGGTTCAGTAGTTTGGCCACCTGATGCAAAGAACTGACTTATTGGAAAAATCCCGATGATGGGAAAGATTGAAGGCAGGAGGAAAAGGGGATGACAGAGGATGAGATGGTTGGATGGTATCACCGGCTCGATGGACATGAGTTTGAGCAAGCTCCAGGAGTTGGTGATAGACAGGGAAGTCTGGTGTGAACGACACCATGGGGTCGTAAAGAGTCGGACACAACTTAGTGACTGAACTGAGGAGGACCGAGATGAGAAGGAGGAGTCCCAGTGCAATATAAATGATGTGGAGAGGTGAGAATGTGTGAAAGGTCTGAAACAAAATGGTTTGTGCCAAAGAACACTTTCCTCTACATTCTATTTCTGCCTTTAACCACATTCACACCATCACCTCCAAAGCAGCGATATGAGATGCTGCTCCTTCAGAATCCAAGGATGTCTTCTTGAAACCATAAGCAAGGGCTTTGGCTGATTTCTTAGCCAAAAATGTTTGATTGTAAGAAGAATTCAAATAGTCATTGCCACAAGTTCCATTAACCTAATTTGTCAGGTTTGATGACTGAAATCAGTGTTTGATCCAGTGTTTTAATTTATCACTGTATTATCTTGGTCGTGTTGTTGAATGTTCCTGTGAAACGCATGGTGTTGTTATGTTATTTCACCAGTAGAAGCACAAATTTTGTGCTTTTAAGCAGTGTGTGGACTGTGATTGAGCTAAGAATTGTATAATTTAGGACAAAGGAGGTTTTGTACAGGTCAAGTAGGAAAGACCTGTTGACTATGGGGAGATTGAGAGGGACCAGAAAGTCTCCTCTTGCTCATTCTATCTGCCGCTGAGCATTCTATAGATCCTCTTTTGGTTAAGGGTCTGTTTAGGAATGCTCAGAGTTAAATAGTATGTTGGGAAATGAGAAGAGGAAGAAATTAACATTAGCTGAACACCTTCGACTAGTTAGACCTAGGAACTGAGAATATCTTTCAGATCCTCACAACAGCCTGTAAAGGAGGTGGTGTTTCTCTGTGTTCGAGGTGAAGAAAAGAAATTTCATGATGAGGTTAAGTAACTTTTATGTTCATGCTGCTGTCAAGTAGCAGAGACATGATTCAAACTTGAGTCTTTTTGTATTCTGAGTTTACATACGCTTATATTAGCTTTAGAGCCATAATTTAAATAATTTATCAATCAGCTTAGCTACCTAGTAAAATCCAGTAAAAAATGGTCATAGATAAGAAATGCATTTTTGGTCACTATGAGATAGAACGTATATAAGAGAAGGGGAGAAAGTGCCAGGATTGGTATTAAGTTTTCAGCCTTAGAAGAAGCTGCTAAGGATTTCCCTCCTTAAAAATATTCTAATCTTCTCTGGAATGTCAAGGCTCTCCAATTCAACTTTGGTTCACATTAATATGCAGATACTATGGGTACACTATGTAAATGAACAAAAAATAACCCCATAGAAATAGGATAGATTACTAACAATTCTATACATTTTCCTGTATTTCTTTCTCCTCTTTTTTTCTTTACAGAAGTACACTTTCTTTCAAAATTATTTTTGTTGCCAGGACAAAGAACCAAATGAAACTGTTGAAATGATTCTAGCCCTGTAATGGTAGGAAAGATGCTCACCAACCTGTTCTGTTCTAGGAAGTGAGACAAATGTGTAACGTTTTGTCAGCCTAATTACCAAGTCCATTTAAACAGAACTCCCTGGGGAAGGTAGACTGGTAGACTTTGAATCTTTACAGTGTACAATTATCTTCACCCAGTAAGTGCGTAAAATAAACAACCCTGTTTCTGGTTCTCCGTTCAAGTTTTTTTTTTTTTAATGTTGTAAGAGATAAATATAACATGTGAGCAAACATTGTTTGCGGCTAGGTTGTTCAAAAAATGTATTCACACCAACGATTGTTGGGATAATTATTAATGCTAAAAATATTTGAAGTTGCAGTGACTCTGCATTTGAAGTCTAGTATGTGTCATTTGTTTTATTCATGATAAACAGATCATTTAGTTGGAAAAATCCCATCTGCTTAGATATATCTCTTATTATTTATGAGAACCATGTTTAGGAATGCAGGCGGCACATGTGCATAATTAATCCTGAAGAGAATTAGACATTGTTTGATTCACAGCTGAATGCAATTAGCATTAGGAAGTTTACATATGTTGGCAATAACACAGATTAGCAACTAAAGTGCTTGTTAAAAAATTTAACCTGAGGCTGCTGGAGCAGACCTCTCTTAATGATGCTTTAAATGTTGTTGATGAAGTAATAATCAATTTTGTTTTATAAATAGTAAATCAAGAATTTAGGTCTAATTAGCAGCGCTACAGATCACTTCACTTACGTATCAGATGTACTTGTGATGTGTGCTATGAACTTTCTCAGAGTCTTGTGTGCAAACAGTTGTTATGGGGAAGACATACACCTTTCAGGGAAAAGAAAAAAAAAAGGGGGTATCATTCTCCAGAGTGAGGCCTTTTGGAAGGACTTCTCTGGAGATATTTATCAGAAGAGCTCTTTGTCTCTCTGCAGCTTCTAATTGAGGGAGAGAGAAACAACACCCTTTTTTCGCGAGCAGAACCATTAGACAGCTTTACAGACTGTGAAAGAAGTCATCTAATGGGGAGGGAGGAGAGAATGTAAATGACGAAAATGAGGCCGAAAGTAAAATTAAGCTATAATTGTTTGCACTTCAACTTTGAGAAGTTCACCATTAATTAAAATGTTTCTGCACCACTCGCCACCAGACTGGCAAGAAGGAGGCAAGGCTGCCTATGAGAGCATTCTGGAACCTTCAGGAAGACAAGCAAGGCCTGTGAGGAGGGAACAAGCATCTCCATCTCCAGCACACCGGCGGTAGAGTCACCAGAATGCAGGGTGGCAACCTCACGCCACATTCCTCTCACGGCCCTCAGTTTTGATTTTGGCTCTCCTTGTGCCTCACTATAAATTACTCTTGTACCTTTTCAGAATGAAGGGGGATAGGGACACCGTTTGTTTAGGAAACATTTACCCTGTTTCATAGAGTCTGTCTCACATTTCTTTTTTCCCATTGGAACAGCTCTGAAAAGTAAGTGCCTCTCACAATGATGACCATCCTAGAGTTCACTAGCAACTTTTTTCTTGAGATAATGTTGTTTTTTTCCATAAAATAATGCTGATAGCATCTTAGCTTCAATTAAGGATGGAACTGAATCTCTCTTCTGTGCCAGGCACTGTGCAAGGAATGAGGAATAACTGAGATGTAATATAATGTCAAAGGAGTATAATAAAGTTAGGCACAATGAACATGCTTGAAATTGAACTTGCAGAATGGTCGCTGCAATTACTTAGTGGCTCAACAAGTATTTGAACATGGAATCTTGTACCAGTGTCATGCACTATAACCCAGCATTGTTCTGGTGACTCTTTTCTGGATTGATGAGCAGTGTCAGTGGATGAATGTAGAGTGTAAGCTCTGTGGTGCAGTGAGTTTCTCCTGTTTGTTCACTGCAGCGTTCCTATCACCGAGAACAGTGGTTGGCACAGGGAGTCACTGGATAATTGCTCATTGAATGAAGAACAAACCAGGCCAGGGGTTGGCTTTGCCCTGGGAGCAAAATAGTTTTTACATCTGTAAGTTGGTTGAAAACAAAAATCAAAGGAAGAATAATATTTCATGGCATACTAAAAGTGTAGGAAATTCAAAGTCCCGTGTACATAAAGTTTTATTGGCATGTGTCCACATTCATTCACATTTTCTCTGACTGTTCTCTTACTACAAAGGCGAAGCTGAGTTGTAAAGGTGATCTTAGGACCTACAAAGCCTAAAATATTTACTATTTACGGAATAGTAAGACACTGATATTTACAGAAAATGTTTGCTGACCCTTAGATAAGGCTATTGCTGTCAAAGAGAGAAGCTCTCAGGAGATCAAGTCCACCCCAGGAATTCTGTGTTCTCACCAATTCCTGCTCATGGAATCACTGCTGGCTCCTCACCCTATCGGTTGAGGAAGCTTGAGGATCATCACTGATGACATATTTGACGACAGGGAAGCTGAACTCCCTATCCAAGCCCCCTCACACACATCCACTGCAATTGCTCCATGACCTTCACAAAATTAAATCAATTCTGGCTCTCCTAATAGAAGAGCAGAAGCTGAATTGTATATTTAAAGCTTCATGATAATACTTCCTGGTACATAATCAAATTTGGTATAACTTGAATCCACTTGGCTTCTATCCAAGAAGAGCCATTATAGAAAGTACCAGCTGAATTTCATTATCAAAATACTGTGTGTTATGTGGTCTTCAGATATGAACCTGGGCAGTGTTATGATTTTAATTAAAGATATCAGTTCTGAAGGTCCTCTCATTCACGTCTGCTACGTGCTAGATGTTTTCATTGGCTGCTAGGAGTACAATGATTATAAATGAATCCCAAAGTATGGACAGACAAGCAGGGGGCCAACAGAGTCTGAGGGTATATGAGCTCAGGACAATGCTGCAAGTGAATCAGCTGTTCAAACGTGGCTCCCCTGGGCCTTGGTTCAGTCACTGACAGTACATAGAAAGTAACCTTCAAAGGAAAGGCGCATAAGCATGGATAGAGGAAACACACGTGTTCCATGTAATCTCCTGAGTTCTCTTCCCTCTTGGACCTCTCAACAGCACAACCTGCTAGAGACAGGAGCTAATTCTTCATGCAAACAGAGGCACAGACTTTCCAATTATAGGCTTGCGAATGGCTAAGCACCATCACAGTACCACATACTTATCACTCATAAATATTTTAGTATGAATTAGTAAGATCAGAATTCTCTATAAAAACATAGAGCAAAACAGGATTGCAAATGCAATTTTTGAAAATCTGTATCAAATATCAAAGTTGAGGGCACAGGGTGATATCAACAAACCAAATCTACAATCGTTTTTCTGGAAGCTGTTGGGTAATGAAGAAGTACCTTGAAAATGATACTAAAACTGGGAGGAAGAGCATTTGTTACAGAGACTACTAAGTCCTCAGCATGTATTTCTCCTTCTGCCTTATAGTTACACACACACACACACATGCACAGTTTTAGCAGCAATGTGTGAATATACTGGATACTTCTTTGCCTTCCTTATAGTTAAGTGTCTAAATTCTGGATAATGAGAAGCAAACAGAGGTAATGTTTGCAATTTCTATACCATACCCTTTAAAAGAATCTTCTTCTTCTCCATTGTGTCTCCTTCCCCCTTCCTGTATACAGTAACAAGGATACAGTACTGCTAATCTATGGTATTAGTCTGCTAGGGCTGCGTAACAAAAGGCCAGAGGCTGGATGTCTTAAAGAGCAAAACTGTATTTTTCCACAATTTGGGAAGCTAGAAGTCCAAGATCAAGGTGCTGTCAGCTGTGGTTTCTGGTGAAACCTCTCTTTCTCACTTGTAGTTAGTTGCCCTCTCACGTTTGTGCACAGAGAGAAAGAAAGAGAGCTCTCTGGTGTCTTTTCCTCTTTTTTTAAGGGTGCTAGTCCTATGGGATTAAAGCCCTTTCTTATTTAACCTCTACTACCTCTTTTTAGGGGACTTCCCTGGTGCTCAGAGGGTAAAGAATCTGCCTGCAGTGTAGGAGGCCCTGGGTTCGATCATTGGGTCGGAAACATCCCCTGGAGAAAGGAATGGCAATCCACTCCAATATTGTTGCCGGGAAAATTCCACAGACAGAGAAGCCTGGCAGGTTATAGTCCATGGGGTTGCAAAGGGTCAGACATGACTGAAAGGTCAACAAAGGGTCAACACACACACACCTCCTTTTAGGGGGCTTCCCAGGTGGCACAGTGGTAAAGAATCTGCCTGCTAATGCAGGAGACACAGGTTTGATCCCTGGGTTGGAAGATCCCTGGAGGAGGAAATGACAACCCACTCCAGTATTGTTGCCTAGGAAATCCCATGGACAGAGGAGCCTGGTGAGCTACAGTCCATGGGGTCACAGTCAGAAATGTGAGTGACTGAGGATGCACGGGGGCACCTCCTTTTAGGCCCAGTCTCTAAATGCAATCACATTAGGGGTTAGACATTCAACATGGGATTTGGGGGAAGAATACTAGTCAGTCCATAGGAGCCAGCTTTGAGTCCCCTGGCTGATAGTGGAGCACCGTGATGGAAAACATCTGGGTCCTAAATGATTTCTTAACATAGAAATAGAAGTGTATAACCTTTCTGGACCACTCACCCTTCTCAGGACTGTAATGTCTCAGCCACTGGGTTCACGGCTGTGTTTGTCCCAGCAGCTGTATCCTAACAGAGTGTGAAAGAAAAGAGCCGAAAGGATCTTTCTGTTACTTTACAGGTCTCCTGGGAGAAAGAACAGGTCATCCATCATCTTTTCTGAATCTCTTTTTGAATGTCTTTTAACGCCTTTTAATCCTAATCTAATTATATTTGAATAGGCAAATGCTTAGAAATCCTAGTCTCATCTTCTGTATAACAACTCTTTGTGTAATTTGTTGCAGTCGAATTAGTTTTGGTCCTAATTTGTGATAGATATGGAGCTACCAAAGGTATAAATTCAGGTATTTATATTAATTACATGTCCTGCCAAGTTCATGTTGTCAACTTGAAGGACAGCGCTCATTTTTTAAAGTAGATATGTCTGTTAAAAAAATACAATAATTTTTAGTGAAACTAAAGGACTTCATGAAAACTATAGAATCCTTAGAAAAGTTACTAGGTTTCTTTTTGAAATAACAGAATGTTCTAAAATTAGGTTATGGTGGTGGCTGAGTAATTCTATGGACATACTAAAAACCACTGAACTGTACTCTTCAACTGGGTAAATTATGTATATGTATATGAGAAAGCTAAGTGAAAAATTCTACTGCTTTTAAATTATATTTCAAGAATAAAAATGCATGAAGAGCACTAAGAAAGCCAAGTCAGTCTTTGCTTTGTTATACAATTATCCTAGTGGAGCCAAACTGCTCTGTGTCTCTAAAAGAAGGAATACTGAAGGGGCCCTCCAGCATGCACGGGAGCTGGACTGAAGGCCCATGTTTCCCTCCAGAAGTCACTGGGTTAAACAGGGAGACTCCAGAAGACGAGACACATATAGTGTTGGTGGTCTTGGAACCTATACCATCTATATGCTCTGCCTTGAGATGAGTCCCTCATAGCTGGACACAGCACATACACACTCCCACGAATGCCCACTCACATATACACATACCCACACATCTTGTTTCTTTCCCTAGGTTTTTTCCTTGTTTTATTAAAAAATGGAGATGGATATTTAACTAAATAGTTTTGTCAAGACAAATGAATTAATTGGTCCCTTTTATAATTTTTTATGAATAAGTGAAAGTCTTTGTTTTGGGGGTAATCTTAGGGTCCTAAGCAATAACTCAGTTGTAGGGATTGTTCAGAATCATATCTTTTTTTGATATGAAACTCAATATCTAGTTTGTCTTCACCTGTACTTTCATTCCTTTTCATTAAGTATTGGTGAAACTCAGCCTTGAAGCATCTCATAAAGTTTCATAATTTTCACATTTCACTTTAAGCTTAATTCCTTTTCTTACATCTTCCCTAGATCTAGAGAACAGCGAGTCACTATTTTTCTATGCTGCTCTTGAATGGTGGGTAGTTAGACCATTCTCTTAGCCTAGTAATCTTGTTCCTTTGCTTAAACTTTCCTTTATAGCTTCTATTTCTCAACCCTTTAACAACTCTCATTGAGGTCCTCAGTTGATATAAATAGTCATTTTCACTTTTTTTCCTCTGCATGATCATTTGAAATAGTATTTCTAAGAAAAAAAATTAACATAACTTTAAATGGTTTTACACTGTGCATATTACAAGGTCTAAAGAAATACACTCCCAAGATTCAAAAAGACTAGTGATTACTTTTGAAAACTTAGACTCAACTAAGTAGCTCCAGAAAATGGGATAAAATAAAACATGTAGGTATTATTTGTCAGAACAAAAAGATTTGCCGTGATAATTACAATTTGGCAAGTCTATTGTGAGGCCCCTGGGTGGGGGGAAAAACCCTACAGCCTATATGGGATAATAGAAACATGAGCAATAAGCAGCATGGGATTTTAGAGGGAGAAAAAAATCGCTCAAAAAACTAAAGTCCTCCTTTCTTTAACAAAATTACAAAATTAATGGGTGAAGGAAAAGTATTTAGTTTAATGCACCTGGTCAGCCATAAAGCTTTCAGTAAAGTTTTACCTCGAAATGCAATTCCAATTATCTTATAAATAAAGAAGAATAACTTTTGAGACAACTAACACCTTTTACCTAATAAAGTGCCTACCAAAGCTTTTGAAGTCTAATATCAGGCACAGTAATATGAAAAGTGGCCTTCTTTACTGTTTAGAGAACAGGGGAGACATGTGGCATACCTCCAGGCTACTTCTCCCTATTGACCTTACCCTCAAATACCAGGGCTGTAGTCTCTGGTAGGGGTGGGAGTTGGGGAAAGCACCAGAAATGTGACAGTCCATGATATTTAGTATTTTGGAGGGTAGAGATAATGCAGGGCACGGGTGTCTCATGATTCATGAAACCATACCAGCTCCCTTCCCTGGCACCCCCAGAGTGTCATGCCGACAGCCAATCTTGCACCCACATGCCCACCCCTAAGAGATATAGAGTAGTCTCCCCTGGAGAACATAAATCAGTTCAGTTCAGTTCAGTCTCTCAGTCATGTCTGACTCTTTGCGACCCCATGGACTGCAGCACGCCAGGCCTCCCTGTCCATCATCAACTCCCGTTTACTCAAACTCATGCCCATTGAGTCAGTGATGCCATCCATTTATCTCACCCTCTGTTGTCCCCTTCTCCTCTCGCCTTCAATCTTTCCCAGCATGAGGGTCTTTTCAAATGAGTCAGTTCTTCACATCAGGTGGCCAAAGTATTGGGGTTTTAGCTTCAACATCAGTCCTTCCAATGAACATTCAGGACTGATTTTCTTTAGGATGGACAAAAATAAACTCCAATAAAAAAGGACCCATAGACTCTGACATTTAAAGATTCTTGCATGTAAATATATATGTTGAAAATCTTTCCAGTATACTGGGAGATGTCATCCAGTTTTTCTTTTTCAATTTGTAAATGTACTTTACTCTTCAGTTTGAATGAACAGCCAAGGAACTTCAAATATTGAGGAGTCTCCAACTATGACATACAGAGTGACATAAATAAGGAGAATAAACGGGGAGAAAAAGAGAGACGACAAAAAGCACCAAATAAAACTTAAAATATATATATATATATATAAACTATTATTACTATCCTGGATTGATGAGAGAAGATATCACATCTGGAAGAAACAGGATATTATTATGAAAAGAAATAATCAAACAACACCACCTAAATATTAGAATTTAAAATATGATTACTGGAAAATATTCTCAGAAGGTTTGGAAAATAGTGTCAAAGAAATGCTCAAAGAGGAAAAATGAGACACATACTATAGGAGAGGAAAAAGTAGAGAATATATCTAAGAGATTTAAAAAAAAAATACAGAAATAAGGAATGGTGATAAAAGTCCAGGTTGAAACATCTTACACAACTTCATAATTTCCTGAAGAAAATAGAGACAACACAGTTATCAAAAATCATTTAAGAAGAACTGAAGATCGTATGTCTCCAAATGAAAAGACCCACTAGGAATCAAGCAGAGTGGAGAAAGACCTTTATCAGAGCAGACTAAGAACTTTCAGAAAAACAGAAAAAAAAAAAAAATCCTAAGAACTTCTTAAAGCATAGAAGCAAATAATGAAGAAATGCTTAGGAGTAAGACATTATATTGAAATTCTTGAGAGCAACCCCAATTTCCAGACGACTGTGACTCAGTACCTACATCTTTATGAAGTGGTTTCAAAGTTATCAATCACATATGAAAGCAGAAAAAAAGACATTCTCAGATGGTCAATATGTAAAATGAATAAACGTGTTTTCTATGCACTCTTTCTTAGAAAAGTGCTAGATGTGCTTTAGAAATCCAAGAGAAAAAAAATCAAGTGTTCAAGTACAGGAAACCAGCAGTGATAAAGATCAATATGTCAGCTCTGCACCACCTAGAAAGAATGTGGGAGAGCTACCATATGACCCTGCAGTCCTACTCCTGAGCATATATGCAGAGAAAAGGGGATTTGAAAGGATACATGCACCCTAATGTTCATTGCAGCATTGTTTACAATATCCAAGACGTGAAAGCAATCTAAATGTCCATCAACAGAGGAATGGATAAACAAGATGTGTTGTACACACACACACACTGGACTATTATTCAGCCATTAAGAAGAATGAAATAATGCCATTTGCAGCAACATGGATGGACCTAGAGAGTAAAGTAAGTCATACTGAGTGAACTAAATCAGGCAGAGAAGGAGAAATATCATATGACATCCCTTATATGTGGAATCCAAAAGGAAGTGATGCAAATGAACTTATTTATAAAACAGAAAGAGATTCACAGACTTAGAAAATGAACATGTGGTTGCCAGGGGGGAAGGGATAGTTAGGGAGTTTGGGAAGGTTATGTACACACTGCTATATTTAAAATGGTTAACCAACAAGGACCTATTATATAGCACATGGAATTCTGCTTAATGCTGTGTGGCAGCTTGGATGGAAGGGGAGTTTGGGGGAGGCTAATGTGTATGTATATGTATGACTGAATACATGTATATGTATGACTGAATCCCCTCATTGTCCACCTGAAACTATCACAACATTGTTAATTGACTATACTCCAATATAAAATAAAAAGTTTATAAGAAAAAAAGAATGTGGGTTAGAGAGGTAGAGGGCTGGTTGGGGAATGGGGGTGTGATAGAACTGCTTAGTGTTCTAGTATGTTTCAACACCTAGAAAATATATTAATAGGCCTTTGGTATATTTTTGGAGTATTTTATTTTAATAAATTTAGTTTATAAACTACTTCACACCAAACATAAATGAAAAATAGTTATTGGAAAAGAAACAAGGAAATAATGATTTAATATTAATTCCAGAAAAAAACAACAATCTTTATTAGAAAAAAATTGTAATCAAAAGTCATTTTTTTTTGGCCCCAGAGTGAAAAACTATTTGTGTAACAATAGTTGTATAAACACTGACTGTTACCTTAACCAGAAAATTATAATTTTACTATATTGAGAGATTGGGAGAGATCATAAGAGGAGGTGAATTTTATATTTCCAAATCAAAAAGTCAATTTACTATTTCCGTAATTATTAAATTGAGAAATGGCCATGTTATTTATGGAGATAGATATGAATACAGGAATATATGTATTCTGGCGTGTGTATATATGTATATGATATACAATATAAATGTTGGATATACTTGTATGTATATCATACATATACATGGGAGCTTCAGGAGAAGCACCTTTAGGCACTGAAAGTGGTTATATTTATAGAGCAGAATAATTAGGAGTTAGAGTAAGGACTGTTGGCTTGTGTGTTGTAAGCCTTTTAGCACTACATGCATTTATTATTTTCAGAGAGTTGAAGAAAATTAAAATCATAAATAGTAAAAGGAATAAGTAAGTTTGGAAGATTATATTGAGTTCTCAATTCAGTCAAACTAACTGAATAGGGTAAGTCATTACCTTTTTCTTCTGACAAGTCAGTATTTTATTTTATTTTATTTTTAATGTTTCTGGGAACTGGCCATTAAGTAGAACCTCCTGGACAAATTAAGACTTACTTGCAGTTACAATAGTTACATAGATTAGGTCACAATTTGTAAAGTGCTCTTTATAAATATGATATCATTTTATTAGTTTATATGCACAGAATTTAATATGTTTAACTTGGTTTCCTCAAGTGATTTTGTCTGGCATATAAAGAAATATAAGTCTCAGTTTAAAAAGTTAAAACCACATAAAACCTCTGACAGTATTAGAGACATATATTGTTTATCTGAAGCTTTATGTCTTTGTATTTTATGGCTTCACAGCTCTACCCAAGACTTTCGTCTTCAAATTTTCTTCCTCCTTTTTGAATCCTGCTCCTTTTTGCCCACACAGCAACTCTAAATTTCTCCCAGGCTCTCAGGATTCTTTCGGACCTCATGTAGCTACTGAGGGCAATTATGGCTAAAAGACTAAGCTGAAAGGAGCTTCGAGAAATGCTGCAAAGCACTAGTCACTGTAAACTCTGAAAGGCGCTGTTGGCTCTCGACCTCATGAAGATAAACTTCCCAGAAATAGTCTGAGTTGAATATGGACCAAAGCTGGTAGGCATTCAGTATGGACTTGATGTCTGCAGGAGTTGAAGAGGGAAAAAAAAAAAAGAGTAAACAGTCACTCAACTTTGGTCAAAGATGAGAATTTTCACCAAGAATTGTATCATACAGTATGAAATCTAAGTACACACAAGCAGCTGCTCTATTCTCAAAAACCAACAGAGAAAAACATCAAACTGGTTATCTGGCAAATGTAGTAAAATAATAACCAAAAATTTGGCTCAGCTCTTTTACTTTACAGTTTTGTTGCATTCTCAGTTCAAACATTGTAAAAATAAACTGCTTCGCCTCGACTTTTGGAAATTCCTGTTTCCATGTTATTTTTGATGACTTAAAAGGGAGCATACCATTCTGAATTTCACAGTGACCGATGTGTTTGTACCACGAAGAGACTTTTATTTGAGGAAGCAGCCAAAAGCAATTAAGGAAGACTGTATTCATCCCTGCAGAATATACCCTGCTAAACTAATTGGAACATTATACACTACAATCTTGGCAAAATGTACCAACTATGAAGAGATGTCAACATCTTAATAATTCTGTGATGGCCATAGGAGGACAAACAGTTGTTGTTGACAAGCGTTTGATCTTCATAAGTCTGCTGCTGTGGCAAACTACAAACTATATTTTATCCTCTACTTCTGTGATCCTTCGCCCAGAGAAGAACCAACATCTGGCATCTTTTCAAATTTTCTTTCTTTTTTTTTTTCCTTTTACATCAGTGGCAAAAGTTAAAAAGGTAACATGAAAAGAAAGATGAAACAGGAATACCGTTCAAATTGAAGGACTGTAGTTTCAAGTTTCAATCCCGTATCAAAACATCTCCGCCTTATCTTCTTTTCCAGTCATCACAAATGATGAGTATAAAGAGATACACAAACATCAGTACAATGCGGTGTGTGTACTGCAATCCAAAAATCACAGTTACAAAATTATACCTGACATATCAAAAACCGACAGTCACATCCTCAAGATTTCCTTCTCTCGTTCCCATGGACCTTCTTGATTAATAAATCTGACACATAAAAAGCATCTATATGACTAAAGAGCCAGTTACTGGAAAGACCGTTTTGATCTATTTCTCAACTTTTAGAAGAAATATTCTCTTTTTCATGAATACAGGATCCGTTCACTCACTGCCAGCTTTCAAATGACCACCTCTTGAAGTTTAATTTTAAGTTTTAAATAAATATTGTATGCATGCAGAATAATTACGATGCTCTTGAGAGATACTGTATAATGACATTGATTCTTTTTTATCTGAAAATGCCAAGCCCTTAAGGCAGCAAAGTCTGCGTTTGCCACAGATGTGGGAAGGTTCATTCCATGTGTTAAATTTCAGAAGGGGCATGTGTGGCACTTTCATTAAAACACTAGCGGTATTTCCTGAGTAAACTCTGATTTTCATGACTTTAAAACTTCTTTCCATAAGACTCATCTGGTCTAAGCTACAGAAAGGAACTCAGTGGCCTTCAATATATACATATATATATATAATATATATGTAAATATATATAGAGAGAACATTCATTTTATATTAAATCAACAAAATGTTTCTTCATTCTGAAAACAAATGAGTCTAATAAAATTTAGCTTGTGGATATATGAAAATCCTCTTGACAGTAATCCATCATGTTGCATAGTATTTCATAAATGACACCTGCATGTTACTCTTTAAAGACTGAAATATTTGTTAAGCTTGTGTCTTTATTTGGTGTCACAGTTCTCTGTGAAACTCCTTAGATTTTATAATGAATCTTTTTCACATATTTAGAAACATGATGAAAATAAGGCCAGGATCAGAGATAGATATCAGCATTATGTCCTATTTTCCATTTTTTCTGTGGGGGATACCTTGAAAATTAGATTTTATTTAAATATAGCCACACTTATAATGTAGCAGCCTTATGTGTAACATTCAGAAAGGATCATTCTACATTAAGAATATATCCAGATTTATGAACCTGTTTAAATATGTTGACTCATCAAAGTATTTTGGTAAAATCAGACAAAAAGCTTTGTCAAAAAAATGCCAACTTCTTAGCAGTTATTTGACATACAGCTTTCTCAGGTGTTACTTTGGTCAGCAGTTTATCAGGGCAGATTCCTTCTAAGGCATCAGCAAGTCTCAATGCTCTGCATTCACCGTGTTTCTAAAGCTGACTGTTGCCCATCAACTCCAGCCTACTATCCTGGCCCAGCTTGACTGTCAGTCACCTGAACCATTCTTGTTGCTCCAAATGGTCTTCCTGCTCCCAAACTGACTCCTGGTAACATTACAGTCATAGCTGTGCATGGCAGCCAGAGTTAATTTTTAAAAAACAGAAGTCAGATAGTTTCATCTCTATTCACAACCCTCCGGTGGATCCAGATGATCCTTAGACTAGAATGAAACCCGTATTGCTCTCTATCCCCACTCAACTTCTCCACTGCCTCCACCCTTGGCATATTTTCCAACTCGTACCCCACCATTTCTCCTTCCCTCACTCTGCTCTGCTCAAGACAACATTTACTTCCTTCAGTAAGGAAAGTTGCTTGCCTCAAGGTCTTTGAATTTGCTGATCCTTCTGGCTTGAATAGTTTTCCCCTGTGTTTTTCATGACTTTCCTTCAAAAAAGAATTTTTCCCTGAACATCCTTTTCAAAATGCCACTCTTCGCTCTGTTTCTTTCTTCTGCTTTCTTTTTTTTCATTGTGCTTATAAACATTGGAAAGAAGGTTACATATTTATTTGTGCGTGTGTTTACAGTGAGTCTTGAGCACTGCCACCACCATGAGGCCTGGGACTTTCTCTGCCTTGTTTGTTGTAAATTTCTAGAAGATAAATAGCACCTAAACAATGAAAATAATGGAATGGATATGTGAGTGAAGGTAGAGGAAGTAAATGGCCAATCTTTGATTTGATATATTTTTACATTTTTATTTTCAGACGTGTTAGATTGGTCTATATGTGAACACTTAGCTAGAGACTTATTTGTCCATGTCCATGGGTGCTGGCATATATCTACCCAAATTTCTGATTGCCACGTTGGAATTTCTCTGCTACACCTATGAAACTTGCCACAGGTGCTTCTTTCAACTTTCTCTATGGTGGCATAATATATGTATATGAATCAAACATTGCAAAGCACGGACATAATGTCTTTAATGCAAAACTTCTGATTCTGCTCTTTTCCTCTGAGCCCCACAATTATATATGCAACTGATGTATGAGCTCATTTCATGTATGTCTTGGAGGCACATCAATTTCAAATGTCCAAAACTGAACTCATTATTTCTTCTTGGACATTTCTGTTCCTGTATTTCTTATTTTAGTAAGATGTACCACAATCTAACAAATAACCAAGTCAAAAACATGAGTCACCCTATAATCTGAATCCTTCCCTCTCCCTCCCGATCCCCAACCTCAAGTCACTTTACTTTGGAGCTTCTCACATTCTTTTGAGCTTCCCAGTTGCTGGCTTAACTGAGGACCTCATCTTCTGGGCTTTAGTAGCTTTCTGTAAACTGTCTATCTTTAACTCTGATTCTCTTCTGATGTTCACTGATATTTACTGTAAGCAGAGCATTCATGTTTATGTTTGTTGCTGTGGTTTAGTTGCTAAGGCCTGTCTAACTCTCTGTGACTCCATGGACTGGGGTTCAGCCCACCAGGTTCCTCTGTCCATGGGATTTCCCAGGCAAGAATACTGGAGTGGGTTGCCCTTTCCTTCTCCAGGGGATCTTCCCCATCCAAAGATCAAACCCAGTCTGCTGCATTGGCAGGCATACTGTGGAGCCAACTGGGAAGACCATTGTGCTTCCTTGCTGCTGACTTAACTGAAGACCTCATCTTCTCCATTTGGTAGCTTTCTGCCTTTAAATCTGATTCTGATATTCACTAATATTTACTGTAAGCATGGCAGTCATGTTTATGTTTACTATCTGTAAATACCATGGTTTTAAAAATGTAAAACCATTTGTATTACTCACCTGCTTTGAACTCCTTTGTCTTCTCAGAGCTTGTAAATCCAAATTAGTTAGCTTGGCTTTATGTTTCTATATTTCTCACAATTTTGCTAATCAACCTTCTGTCCTATAGAACTTACTACTCTCTGTTTTTTTTGTATGTAACTATATAATAATAGTTCCTATTACATTGAATTATGATTACAAAATTTGTGTGCCTCTCTAAACTGTCAACTATGAACAACTTATAACTAGGTAGCATATTTTACTATTATAGTGTCTGGTAACATTGAGTAAATATTTGCTGAGTCAATAAACAAATAAATGAATGTATATTCTTTCTTCATGTACTTCAGTGAGTTGGAATTTTTGGCAAGTGATAAAAATATACACTTTTAAAGTTATTTATAAATCAAATGCATATAAAATCAAAATTGTTTTTTTAAAAGATAAACACACTATTATCACTCATATTCAAATTTTCTACATGTATATTTTTTTTCTTTTGGACATTCTTTTCTTTCTAATCGTCTATCCATTTAGTTAATGCTGATTATAATTAATTGTTTTGATCTTCATGCAGATGTCACATGGACATTTATAGATATTCCATTATAATTAAATATACATTAATGGACATTTCGAGCATGCCACCATTTTTTAATAAAGCTTGTATCTGTGGTCTACTGCTGGTGAAATGACCCAATGATACATCAGAACAGTAGTTTGTAATTTTGATAGAGAACATACTTGACTTTCAAGTTTTTAAATCAAGGCCCTTTTCCAGTTGGTTGAATGCTAAATGCATTGCACAGATTCTCTTTACATATAAGAGTATTATTGATTGTCATAGGCAGATTTAAGTGTAGTGCTAAGGGCAGCCTAACTAGATTAAATCTGTAATTAATGCCCAGGCATATATTTAAAAAATTTTGTTAAACTGCTTTTGGAAAATTTGAAGTAATAATTAAAAATAAGTTTTAATCCACTATCAAGTAACTTTTATTTCTAACTTGACTTTTCTGTCTGTCTTTTAAAAGTAGTTTCATCTCCTTGATATCATTAAAAAGACTTATTTGGTATTTGTTCAAAAGCACTTTATGTGTTCTATCTCAAGATTTCCCATCGATATCTCAGATGGGCCTGAAGCCCCGTAGAGGTATTCAGCATTTCACATTTTAACCACAGAGACTTGACTCATGTCTGCTTTATATATTGAGATCTGTTTAAGATTTATTTGGGGAAACTAAATAAAGTTTCAGGCCATTACTCTACTATGTGAGAATGTTTTTAGTCATTATTTCACAAAATTTTGGAGGGAGTATATTGGCTTGTTGTGAATATGCATTTCATATTATAAAGTCATTTTTTTATGAATAAGTTCAATTAAGTCACTCAGTCGTGTCCGACTCTTTGAGACCCATGTGACGTCTCTTTTTTTTTTTAATATAAATTTATTTATTTTAATTGGAGGTTAATTACAATATTGTATTGGTTTTGCCATACATCAACATGAATCCGCCACAGGTATACACATGCTCCCCATCCTGAACCCCCCTCCCTCCTCCCTCCCCGTACCATCCCTCTGGGTTGTCTCATGCCTGGGGCCATGCGACGTCTCTTTACCTTCTCTGCTCTAGAACCCTTCAGTACTCTAGTGACCACTCACTTTGAGTGGTCTCATTTGATACTGAGTCTAAATAATAGTAAGAGTTTTTATATATGTTATAAACATAAATTATATATAAAATTTGTTTATCTTTCTACCTACTTATTACCTGTACATTATATAAATGAAAGATATGCTCATTCTACTTTTTAGAGGATCTGTTTGTTTATACCTCAGGGAGTGGTATGTGATAGAAAGAGCAGAGGTTCTGAAGTTAAACTTACATACAGTTGCATGTGTACATGTTCCTCTTGTGTGATTTTGGACAGTTCATCTCATTTCCCTGAGTGCTTGTTCACCCCAAAAAAGTGACAGTAAAGTATTCTTGTGGTCATTAAATTGGTTAATCGATGTTTTGACTCTGTTATGGTCAAGGTATGAGTTATTGGCAGATTAAGTTGGTGAAGTCATTGTGAAGGTGATATAGCTGTGGGGCAAATTACAGTGCAGAGGGCTCGTCTCACTGGAGCAGGGTTGGAGAGCACACAGATGTTTGCATTTGTTGATCCAAGTATTAAGCACATGATTAAGCCAGAAAGAGAAAGTCATACAGCTTCAGGACAAGCTTAGTACTTTAATATCCACAAATATTTCTTTCTGAATATAGGATGCTTGAATTGTATATTTATTTCTGTAAAATTAACCCACCAGAATGGCTACAAGTAAAAATTTACTAGCTTTTCTTAAAATAAAAGGCCAACTTAAACAAAACAAAACAAAACAAAAACTTGGCATGTTTGATTCAAAATATAATTTTCTGCAAACCTGGAGAACAACCTTCACAAATTTATTTAATTTATCTAAGTTTTGTTGAAACTGGAACGTTGACAAGGTCTTACTCCCAGGTGCCTAGAGGGACTTTTCTGAAACTGTGAAGACAGATATTTATATTTATAATAGTAAGTGTGAAATCTCCAGTGTTTTTTTTTTTCCCCCCAAGATTTTGAGCCTAGTCCCAGGTTGATCTGTAGAGTTTAGTTCCTGAAACAAAATTGCCCATAGAAATGCTTATTGATACAGAAGAACATTTGAGGATAAAGATAGAAATCAGTCATCAGCTAGAGGTTAGGCTCAGTTTTAGACCTATCTTTCCAACTTCAATGATTCTCTCTTCTTGGGTGTCCAGGGCCCACATCAAACTCTCCCCCGCACAAATATTTCCTCAATTAGCACTGTACAATGTGCTGTTTTATAACCACTTACACTACATCCCCACCTCCATCATTCTCCTGAGACTAACTTTAATGGATTGTGTTTGCTATTAATACTAGGAATAACTAATGTCTGAATTACTTGATATGATTTCTTTCTCGACTAATGTAGTTAGTCATAATGAATCTCCATAAGAAAACGGCCAGTGTTTCCAGTTTTAGTTTTCATTGGAAAACATAATTTAGAGCAAGCCAAAAATTTGAGAAGAAAGGCCTTTTACAGTAAATCCACCATCTACTGGATTCAGTCAATTCTGAAATAAGAACAGGTGACATTCTTCCCATGTTCCTCACATCTATTGTAGAGAATCAATGGGCTATCTATTTCTCTAGCTTACCACCTCCCCTTAAATACAGCCAGTGGTCTATGAAAGTCTTAGCCAGAAAAAGGATGAGCAGTTAAATATTTAAGTCATGACAAGGGGGCTTAATTTTATTTTGGGGATTTGTCTTCAAAGATCATTTAGGTACATGTAATGTTTGAAGGCTTTATGAAGGACTAAATGATTTATAACTTTATGCTTTCTCCATGTGGAAATACAATCTTAAAAACACTCATCATAAAAAAAATTGCTATTATTTCCCCAGTGGAGCCCTAGTTATCCCTGTTAACTCATGAAAGAATCAAGTCAACTTGGTTACTTGAACAAAGATTACTTAATGTCATGAAGTTTTACTATTAATCAAGATGCTTGTCACATCACATTTTAGTCCACTAAGAATTTAGAAAAACTGAACAACTGTTTCCTAAGACCTGTCTATTTTTGTTGTAATTCCAAGGAATCAAAATCTTTTTGAAATAGTATCTGTATAATTCATCAGAGTAGTTAAGAGGAAATATGGAAGTTCTTCTAAAAATAGAGTTATGGCTTATCTGCTACATTCACTTTCACTTTTAAAAGTAGAGATGTGTTGAAAATGGAGTAAACACTAGAATTAGATAGGCCTGGTGTTAAATAATATATTTTCTATTTAATAGTTGTGTGAACTTGGAAAGGTTACATTCAACTTCTGAGCTTATTTCCCCATCTGTAAAATGGAAATATAAATCACTATTTTTTAGGAGTTTCCAGGGTCACTAAAGGTGATAATGTGCCTGGAATGTGGTAAACAACTTATAAATGTCAGTTTCTTCCCTCCCCCCACCCCCAGTCTAATGTTAATTAATTGACTGCTGCTGCTGCTAAGTCGCTTCAGTCGTGTCCAACTCTGTGTGACCCCATAGACGGCAGCCCACCAGGCTCCCCCGTCCATGGGATTCTCCAGGCAAGAACACTGGAGTGGGTTGCCATTTCCTTCTCCAATGCATGAAAGTGAAAAGTGAAAGGGAAGTCGCTCAGTCGTGTCCGACTCTTAGCGACCCCATGGACTATAGCCTACCAGGCTCCTCCATCCATGGGATTTTCCAGGCAAGAGTACTGGAGTGGGGTGCCATTGCCTTCTCCGAATTAATTGACAACTAAGTATATTTATGTTTAAATATGCAAAAGAGTCTAACGATTTTCAGTTACAAGTTGAAATCACAATTCATAAATTATTTTATAGCCAATTTAATATCAATCAAAATATTCTAACAATTAGATCCTCATGTTGACAAGATTTTATTTTAGGTGTCGTCTAAACTATTACATAGGATATGTATGAAAAAAATATTCTGAAATTTATGTTAGCTCAATTCAGATGGCTTTATGCTGCAACTGCCTCCATTTTTGCCTTTTCTCTGGAAACCTAGGTTTCCTTCTAGGAAAGCTACAAGTATTCCTTGGCGATAGTCATTGCCATTATTTTCATCCTCTCCACTGGAATCATCCTCTGTATTAATTACTTAAGACATGTACTCATCTTTCTATTGTGCCCCCAAACTCTTCTATGGCTTCCCACTGGCAGAAGATCAGAGTTCAAACCCTCCACTTGTCATTCTAAAATGTGGTTTCTCAGCCTTCCCTTGTTTTTTTTGGCTGTCACATAACAGGATCTTAGTTCCCAGACTAGGGATCAAACCAGTGCCCCCTGCAATAGAAGTGTGAAGTCTTAACAAGTGGACCACTAGGGAAGTTCATGGAGAAGGCAATGGCACCCCGCTCCAGTACTCTTGCCTGGAAAATCCCACGGACGGAGGAGTCTGGTAGGCTGTAGTCCATGGGGTTGCTAAGAGTCGGACACAACTGAGCGACTTCCCTTTCACTTTTCACTTTCATGCATTGGAGAAGGAAATGGCAACCCACTCCAGTGTTCTTGCCTGGAGAATCCCAGGGACGGGGGAGCCTGGTGGGCTGCTGTCTATGGGGTCACACAGAGTTGGACACGACTGAAGCAACTTAGCAGCAGGAGCAGCAGGGAAGTTCAATTTCCCTTTTCTATCTAACTCACCCAATACTCGTGTTCTCCCATATAGACAAATAAATAGCCAAACGCCTGCACTAACCACTCACAGTGCAACAAAGTCAAAATATGCTTTTATTCTCACAACCATTTTACACACAATTCCTTTGGTGTAAATGTCTACTTTTGCATTCCTTCCCAGTTCCATTTCTTGTTCATGACAAAAGTACTCAAGGTCATTTAAAGTTTACTTCTCAGAGAAGTTCTGTGTGCTATGAAGGCCAAGCAAGCTCTCAAGCCAACCCTTTTATAGATAACAACTATAAATTTTGGACACAATATTAAAAATATATATATATATAATTACCTGAAGGCATTGAGAGCAACCAAAAGCAGGAAATATCTGACGGACTGACATGTAGTGGGGAGGGGATAGCACCCAGGGAGTTTTTTATATTTATGACTTCCAGCCAGAGAACGGGCTCTAGTGTGTACTGTGGAGGTGCTAAAATTCTGATAGAAAACCCACAATTGTTGTGTTTTAAAGAACTAGAATAAAGAATTCATGGCAACCATAGGCAGTTAAAAGTGAAGAAGAATCCAGGAAAAGAAAGAGCCAGAGAAGAAACCCAGATTGTCTGTGTAGGTACTGCCAAGACCTCTCACTGAACCCCAGTTTATTCACTGGATAGAATCAAGCAATCCAAGCTAAATTGGAAGGAATAGAACTGATATTTGAGCTGCTGCCCAAGAGACTGAGTTAACAATTTCAGTGCAACCAAGTAAGCTGCAAAAAAAAAAAAAAAAAGAAAAGAAGAAAAAAGGACAAAAATATATCTATATTTAGGGGAGTATAATCAAATCCAGAATGTCCAAAGCATAATCTTACAGTAGCCAGGATATAATGCAAAAATACAATTTTCAAAAGAAAAGACATACCACAAAGACTGAATCTGAGATAACTCATATGTGATTTTAAATTAGTAGTCAAAATACTGTTCAGTACATAAAAGCTACGTCTGCATGCATGCAAAGTTACTTCAGTAGTGTCTGACTCTGTAAGACCCTGTGTACTGTAGCCCACCAGGCTCCTCTGTCCATGTGATTCTCCAGGCAAGACCACTGGCATGGGTTGCCATGTCCTCCTCAAAATTATGTCTACAGTGAATTAAATATAGAAAGTTCTGCAGTAGATAGAAATTATTTGAAAAGAACCAAATGGGAAAACCATATAAAAATATGTGAAATCAGTTAGGCTTTTCCAGAAAGCTTATTTAGATTCCCATCTTTTAGTTAAAATTCAGCTCAGTTCAGTCGCTCAGTCATGTCCAACTCTTAGCGACCCCATGGACTGCAGCATGCCAGGCCTCCTTGTCCACCACCAACTCCTGGAGTTTACTCAAACTCATGCCCGTGAGTCAGTGATGCCATCCAACTATCTCATCCTCTGTTGTCCCCTTCTCCTCCCACCTTCAATCTTTCCCAGCATCAGGGTCTTTTCAAATGAGTCAGTTCTTCTCATCAGATGGCTAAAGTATTGGAGTTTCAGCTTCAACATTAGTCCTTCCAATGAACACCCAGGACTGATCTCCTTTAGGATGGACTGGCTGGATCTCCTTGCAGTCCAAGGGACTCTCAAGAGGCTTCTCCAACACCACAATTCAAAAGCATCAATTCTTCAGTGCTCAGCTTTCTTTATGGTCCAACTCTCACATCCATAAATGACTACTGGAAAAACCATAGCCTTAACTAGACAGACCTTTGTTGACAAAGTAATGTCTCTGGTTTTTAATATGCTGTCTAGGTTGGTCATAACTTTTCTTCCAAGGAGCAAGCATCTTTTAATTTCAGGGATGCAGTCACCATCTGCAGTGATTTTGGAGCCGCAAAAAATAAAGTCTGCTACCGTTTCCCCATTTATTTGCCATGAAGTGATGGGACCAGATGCCATGATCTTCGTTTTCTGAATGTTAAGCTTTAAGCCAACTTTTTCACTCTCCTCTTTCACTTTCATCAAGAGGCTCTTTGTTCTTCTTCACTTTCTGTCATAAGGGTGGTATCATGTGCATATCTGAGGTTTTTGATATTTCTCCCAGCAATCTTGATTCCAGCTTGTGCTTCATCCAGCCCAGCGTTTCTCACGATGTACTCTGAATATGTTAAATAAGCAGGGTGACAATATACAGCCTTGACGAACTCCTTTCCTTTTTGGAACCAGTCTGTTGTTCCATGTCCAGTTCTAACTGTTCCTTCCTGACCTGTATACCAATTTCTCAAGAAGGAGGTCAGGTGGTCTGGTATTCCCATCTCTCTCAGAATTTTCCAGGGTTTATTGTGAACCCCACAGTCAAAGGTTTTGGCATAGTCAATAAAGCAGAAATAGATGTTTTTCTGGAACTCTCTTGTTTTTTCGATGATCCAGCAGATGTTGTCAATTTGATCTCTGGTTCCTCTGCCTTTTCTAAAACCAGCTTGAACATCTGGAAGTTCATGGTTCACGTATTTTTGAAGCCTGGCTTGGAGAATTTTGAGCATTAATTTCCTGGCATGTGAGATGAGTGCAATTGTGCAATAGTTAAAATTAACCTTCTCCTAGTCATAGATATTTGTACTTCTGATGTAGCAATTTGTGGTCTATATTCTATGATTTATTTATATAAATCTCTCCCTATTGTACATTTCTGGCATCATTCATTCAAACTATCTTCTAGCAAGAGAAACCTAGAATGAACTCTCTGAATCACAACATTGTGAATCAAGCAGACCTATGTTTGAATTATTCCTCCAACACTCTTAACCCATCCAAGGCTTACTTTCCACATCTGTAAAACCACAAAAGTAAATGGACTTTTGAAAATTGGATAAGATAATGTATACAAAACACTTAGCACATTTATTCATTTATTCTATAGAATGTTACTGACCAACCACTATGTATTGGGCATTCTGCTTGGTATTAGAGATAGAATATTCATGAGGACATGTAAGATCCCATTTTTAAAACCCTTTTTTAAAAAATTTATTTTATTGAAGTATAGTTGATTTGTTGTTATTCAGTCACTCAGTTGCATCTGACTCTGTTGCAACCCTATAGACTGCAGTCTGCCAGACTCCTTTGTTCATGGAATTTCCCAGGCAAGAATACTGGAGTGGGTTGCTATTTCTTTCTCCAGGTGATCTCAACCCAGGGATCAAACCCACATCTTTTGTATTGCAGGCAGATTTTTTACCACTGAGCCACCAGGGAAGACCATAGTTGACTTACAGCGTTGTGTTGATTTCTGCTAAACAGCAATAATTCAGTTTTACATATATATATGTACATATATACATATACACACATTAGTTTTCATATTGTTTTCCATTATGATTTATCACCAGATACCAAATACAGTTTCCTGTATTTGGTAGGGAAATACAGTAGGTCCTTATTGTTTATCCATCCCATATATAACAGTTTGCATTTGCCAAACTACCTTCTTTAAATTTATACGTGAGAGAGGGAGAGAGACATTAAACAGGTGAAAAAATTACTCTATTTCATAAATCCTATGAAGGAAATAAATAGATACTAACTGGATGAAATGACCAACTTCAATAGTTGTTCAATGAATGGTGGTTATTGCACTATTATTATAACATTTTTGTTGTTCCCCACTACACTACACCCATGCTTTTAGAAAGTGTATGCTTAATGAACACTTATTAAATTTACTGAGGTTTAATTTGCATTAGATTCATCTTACAATAACGTGGGAAAGAAAGGAATATGGGTTACATGTTGGTTATGTCCATAACTAAGCCCCCTACCACAAGGCCACATGTGCCATATGCTACTCTTTCCCTTTAGAAGGAGAAAGTATTTGTTTAAAAGCAATGTAATAAATTCAGTAATTAAATCTAAAAGAACTGAGATGTGGTGCTCAAGGGAGTGACAAATTTGAACGTGACTAGCCACTGTCCTAGTGGGAGGCTTCAGCAGCTAATCTAGGGAGGGAAATTTGTTGTTAAAAGCAAACATTAGAATATAATAACTAAACAAGTGGTTTGGCATGCGGTGCATTAATTGTGCTAATTGTAGGTTAAAAAGAGGTAGATCTCACACTGCTAAATGTTGATTACAAACTGGAAATTACTGCATAGAAATTGCATTTCTGTGCTTAAGCCAAGGAGTTTTGCTTCTGTTTAAATCTGGGTGCGGGATAGAAAGCATGGCTAGAAAAACAATTAAGTTCTTTTGTGACACCAGACCCCTTAGGGAGAGTTTTAGGAAGACTGCTGTGATTAAGCCCTTAGGACACAGTTTCAAAAAAACCTCTCTCCAATTGAGGTCTCAAGCATTCATCTCTACCCCACCCCAAAACACACAGCACATGTACACTCAGACTCACAAACAGGGACTTTTTTTTAATACCATGCCCAGAGCCTCTGCATTGTTGGGTATAAAGTAACCACACGTTAAGAAACATAACGAACAGTGCTAATGTTTGTTTTCTTTTGAACAGCACCAATTTAGAAACACCACTGAATTTTCTCTGCCTTATTTTTGTTAAGGTCACTATGACTCACTCTGTCTATAAAGGATTTTTGTTTGTTTGTTGCTTCTTGTTTGCTTTTTCTTTAGTGGCTAGATGATATTCAGAAAACTTACAGTAAGTCTCTGTGACTAGAGACTAAAACTTTAAAATGGTCTGTGTAAGTTTCTTGCGAGTTTTCAAGCGTCCTTTTCTGCTCTCTGGTTCACATACATTTCTATTGTTCTAAGGGTTAAAAACTGCACTATCACAATGACAAGCTTTATTACTCAGTCAAAGTAAATGGATCACCACATCACCTTTCAGAAATGTTCTTCCTTAAGCTATTAAAACATTCCATGCCCTTAGATGACAACAATTTCTCTGCCTTTTGAAATTTCCTTTCTATCCTGCAGAGTTCATAGAGATATGCTTGGTTAAAATCAACTTATATAAAACTATGCACTGTAAATTCTGACACTTCTGTTTGAATCTCTTTTCAAACACTTGTCTTTGCTCACCATAATAGATGTCAGTTCTTCTGATGTAGTTCAAGCATGAGCTTCATATGAAGACTCAGCTATGTCTATTGCATTTCTGAAGCTACTACTCACTGAAGTTTTGTGCTGTTTGACATCAAAGATAGGCAAGAATCACCTGCTGAGTTCACATGCATGGAGCAAAACATCTTCAAATCACTTTTGCTAGACAAAAGTTTTTTTTTTTTTTTTTTTAAATATTAAGCTTTCACTATCATGGACTTAAAGGCAAATGCAGTCCTCGTTAAAGTTGCAACATTGTATTATTAAAATATGCATTGGAAACTCTGAATTTAGCTAATTTTTAAACTGAAGGTAATTTTTGTCTTTGCCTCAGATTTTAATTTTGCTGCAAAGAATTTAATATTATTCAGACATTTAAAATGTGACTTTTATTTAATATGTAGTTATTTTTACTCAAAGGTAAAAGTGCTTTAAATATTCTCAAACCAAAGGAGATTTTCTACTATTTCTAGCTTTAATAGATGTCTTTGACATCAATTTAAGAGATAGTCCCATTCAAAATAAATCCTGTATATAGAGTATTTGAAAACTACAGAATTTTATTTTAAAAAACTCTGATTTCAGAGTTACTGAAATAATACATATACATGAAATAATACTATAGCAGCAATATTTTTTTAATTTTTACAAAGCAATGTAATTTAGTGTTTCTCTCCTTAAATATCAATATTGTCTTATGACAGGATGAAAACAATGTTATTAAAGAGATGTGAATATGAAAACTATGTTTTTCTTGTCTGTGATATTCTGGATGATGGTTTTAAAATTTGAACTTCAATTAACCATTAATTAAACTCAACAGAAAACTAAGTGAATGATGCTAAAAATGAGGCAGGCACACAAGCTTACTTGGGGAAAGGTCCTTTCAGTAATTGCTTTTTATATGTTACTAGTTTTCAAAGTTTGGCTTTCAAAGGACAATGATATTTCAGAGCTTTGGGAGGATATCATAACATCTATAAATTTTTGTTTGCCATATTTAGAATGTACTTTAAATGCATATCGTTTAAAAGAATAGAATTAACCATTAATACAAAAAAACTGAAATAATATAACTTTTGAAAGAAGTGACTAGATCGTTTTACTTTGCCGTGGGTCAGAATTTGGAAATTCCTGTTTTTTTGTTTGTTTGTTTTCTTGTTCTTCATTTCGTGTGTGTATGTGTGTTTAACCTAATCCAGATATACTCTGTGCACATCATAGTCACATGTAACATTCAGCTGAAAATGGTGGTAAAGAGTTTGGATACTGCACAAGAACAGATAAGAAATATGCAGAGAATTTTTTCCAGTCTGCAAAGAGAATTCAGTGGAGAAAGATAGAGATTGAATATCATGTCAGTGTAATCCTTTAGCTAACTAGTCAACCAGAGAATGGCCACTCAGGTCTAGAGTATCTTTGCTTTTCTTTATTGCTGTCACATTTTGAATTATCTTTCTATGCTGTAAAAGAGAGAAGCTCTTATTAGAGAAATGTTCTCAGTTTTAGATCCCAAAAAGGGTATGGTTGGATTTTTAACCAAGGTTATTACAGAGCAAATACAAGAAAGAAAACACCAGAAGAATTGCCACATGGCACTTGAGTTCTATTTTAATTTTCTCAAGTCACAATTAGTAAATATACTGAAATTAATTGGTGTTTTTGACAAACTGCTGCTCATCAAAATCTAAGTTCGTTGCTTCTTTCTGGGTACCTGACATACTAGAGTTTCCTTTGGAGTTACCTGTGCTCATATTACTGAGTTCTAACCAGTGAAGTGCGACCAAAAGTCATGTGAGCTACTTTCAGACCCATGTCTGGTGCAAAATCCTCCCTTGAATTTCTTCCCCATAGTCTTCTCTGCTTCCAGTTTGAGAGGCGTGGGTTGATAATTAAAGAGCCTCTGGCAATCTGGGTCCCTGAATGAGCACATGGAAGAGAGCCACCCCTTGGATATATTTATCCAGCACAATAGTGACACAAATCTGAAATAGAACTCTATTGTGTTTGCCCCAGTATACACTTTGAGTTCTGCTTGTTATAAAGGGTTGTCTGCTGTAGACATACAGGTTGAGGTCTAGTTGTGACAAGACTTAGCCAACCTATAAGCTACAATACTGAAATTTATTTTTAAATTATCTAGCACACTTTTATGTTTTTGAGTAATAAAAGTGTGTCTTTTGTACTGCACTGTCCATAAAATTTTATCCATCAGATAAGTCCTCTCCTGAGAAAAATGGAATCTAAGACAAGATAACACTCCGCTGGTCATAACTGCCACCGTTGCTAAACATCTCCTCTGACAAACTTGCTACTTAGATGAACGAGAGATGAATAGGTAGAAATACAGGAATAAGATGAATATATATATATATATATATATATATAGCAGTCAAATTTGGTAACTGATATACAGATAGATTCTCCCTCAGTATTTCTGAGGGAGTCGTCAGAGAAAGTTCCTCCTTCTCTTACTATCGCTGTATAAAAACCACCCCAAAACTTAATTGCATAAGATAGCCATTTTATTGTTATGCTTATATATTATGTGGATCTGGAATTTGAACAGTCATAGAAGGAATGACATTTTTAAGTCCTTTAATACATTTTCTAGAAAACAGAATGCAAGTATTTGAATGGTAGTCATCATTACTAATAAAGATGAGTGAGGCAGTTTGCCTCAGGGAAATCAATCTAGAAAGAGATGGATACACTTACAACCAATATACCTAATAAAAACAATATAAGATTGGCATCAGTTAACACAGATTATCAATCACTTTCAACTATGCAGTAACAATATAAAGAAAATACTACAAATTCATGTCTGTCTCTCATCCATGTTTTCCATGTACCTGCTACAAGGATCTGATCCATATGCCATTGTGTGTCTAAAATCTAGTATGATGAATTCAAAATTGCTTAGCATACAGAGTCTTAGCATACACTTGGTGATCTTACATTCTGCCTTCTGCTTCATCTCTTACTGGTCCTGTTACCCTTTCATTTCACATTGCAACCTTGCAGAACTGTTGTCTAACTATACTATGCCAGGTCCTTTGCTTGGGATATTTTCTACTCCTATCATTTCTCTCTTTTCTCACAATCTTTTCTAATGAAACTTCTGCTCTGTACCACTCAGGTCAGCTTATATAATATTCTCACCACCTCTATTCTTATGATATCTTGTGGTATTTCTACCAGAGCAGTCCTCATTGAGTATAGAAATCTTCCACTATAGACCATAAGCTCCCAGAGACAAAGTTCTATTCTTTTATTTCTTTTTGTTAAAAAAAAAATATTTACAATCTTTAAAATCAGGGAGGGGGGGAGTGAAGAAATTTTATACATGTACATTTTTCTAGGTACAAGACAGTTTGTTATTAAACTTGATTTAACAGAAGTAGGCACCACTGAAGTGTATCTAAGAAAGCTGAACTTATTTAATATACTTGTTTTTTTTCTTACAAGGTCTGCTTTGAAAATGTTGGCATAAAAATAATCTATGTTTAGAAATATGACTATGCAGGACATTGGAAATTTTGGAAAGTTTAGTGAAAGTGAATTAAATGATCTGTATTCATATATATGTTAAAGATTTATTTAGTGAAGCCGATACTTTCAATTCCTGATGTTTAACAATAATGATATTAATATGCACACATTTAAAGTGCATTATTTTTATTATATCAATTTAATTGACCACTTGGCTCTGTGTTCTGGGAATCTCTTGTGCTTAATCACTCAATTGTGTCTAAACTCTTTGTGACCCCATGGACTGTAGCCTGCCAGGCTCCTCTGTTCATGTGATTTTTAAGGCAAGAATACTGAAGTGAGCTGACATTTCCTTCTCCAGTGAATCTTCTCAACTCAGGGATCGAACCCTCATTTTCTATGTCTCCTCTATTGTAGGTGGATTTCCTACCTGCTAAACCACCAGGGAAGCTCAAAATCTCTTATTAATAGATATGTGCAATTTAAACTTAAGTGGACAGTACACTTGTTAAATGGTGTATATTCTCAATGATGAGAATGTGTGTGTTTGGTCACTCAGTTGTGTCTTTGTAACCCCATGGGCTGTAGTCCACCAGCTCCCTCTGCCCATTGAATTTTCCAAGCAAGAATACTGGAGTGGGTTGGCATTTCCTTCTCCAGGGAGTCTTCTTGAGCCAGGGATAGAAACTGCAACTCCTGCATCTCCTGTATTTGCCGACATACTCTGTGATGAAAATAATAGAAGCTTAATGGGGAGGGAGGAGGGAAGAGGGTTCAGGATGAGGAACACATGTATACCTGTGGTGGATTCATTTTGATATATGGCAAAACCAATACAATATTGTAAAGTTAAAAAAAAAAAAAGAAAAGAATAGAAGCTTAAACTGTTGAGTGATTATTTTGTTGCAGGCAGAGTACCTATTCTCACATAATGATGTGCTTCTGTAACACAAAGTAGGTCAAGGGTGGATTAGCAAATAGGGAAATTGTAACTGGTATAAAGAGTAGATTCCATTTGTTCATATGTGATTTTTTGGCATATTAATATTTTACACTACAGATGACATTAGCAAAATATAAAGTAAACTAAGTAGAACTGCCAGCAAAATGAATTCTTATTGTTGTGTTTTTTCTTTAGTTTATTGGGAGAAGGCAATGGCACCCCACTCCAGTACTCTTGCCTGGAAAACCCCATGGATGGAGGAGCCTGGAAGGCTGCAGTCCATGGGGTCGCTGAGGGTCGGACACAGCTGAGCGACTTCACTTTCACTTTTCACTTTCATGCATTGGAGAAGGAAATGGCAACCCACTCTAGTGTTCTTGCCTGGAGAATCCCAGGGATGGGGGAGCCTGGTGGGCTGCCGTCTATGGGGTCGCACAGAGTCGGACACGACTGAAGCAACTTAGCAGCCGCAGCAGCAGAGGGTATATTTGTATCTAATCAGGGCTTTTATTGTGTCTGTCAGCCATGTGGAAAAAGAGTTGCTAAGACATTGAGTGGCTCACTCTTACTCATATTTTTCTATAAGTTTAATTATACTGAATGCAAAGTTTTTCCAGAATGCTTAATTCACTTTTAATCAAATGCCTAAACTTCACATCCACTGTTTTATTTTCACATGACCGATAAATATAAAAAGTAAGAACTACAAAAGTGAATATCTACAACAAATATATTAAGAATTTTGTAATATTTTGTTTTTAAATACATTTTGTATTAACTGGATATTTGGTATTCTTTGAAATGATTATCACTGAAAAGTAAATTAAAACATGTCCGGGTATTCTATTTTAGATTTCACGGGAGAGATTTAACTGAAATAGTTATTTCATAATCACATACCTATGAAAAAGGTATAGTATTCTAAGTCACTCTGAGATTCATCATTTAAATAAAAATACACAGATACAATTTTAATTTATCTCCTTGCTTTGGTCAGGTTTTATATTTTATATTATTGCTTGGCTTCTATGCAGTTCAAATGTACTGGGGAATGCAATATTTAACAATAATTTGTTTATTGCATATTTTTTTGATGATGCAAGAAGGGGAGGTAGTGATTTTGTTCTCATGTGACAAAGAACGTAAAGGAGATAGGAATCAATCTACTCAAACACAAGAGAAAGCACAATGTTTGTTCTGTTGTTGTTCAGCCACTAAGTCACTGACTCTTTGTGACCGCATGGACTGCAGCATGCCAGGCTCCTGGGTCTTCCACTATCTCCTGGAGTTTGCTCAAATTGATGTCCATTGAATTGGTAGTGCTATTTAACCATCTTATCCTCTGCTGTCACCTTCTCCTTTTGCTTTTGCTTTCCCAGCACCAGAGTCTTTTCCAATGATTGGGCTCTTCATATCAGGAGGCCAAAATATTGGAGCTTCAACTTCAGCATCAGTCCTTCCAGTGAATATTCAGGGTTGATTTCCTTTAGGATTGACTGGCTTGATCTCCTTGCAGTCCGAGGGACTCTCAGGAGTCTCTTCTAGCACCACAATTTGAAAGCATCAATTCTTTAGCATTCAGCCTTCTTTATGATCCAAGTTTCACATCTGTACATGGCTACTGGAAAATCCATAACTTTGACTGTATTGACCTTTGTCAGCAAAGTGGCATCTCTGCTTGTTAATATATTGTCTAGGTTTGTCATAGCTCTCCTTCCAAGGACCAAACATCTTTAATTTTGTGGCTGCAGTCACCATCCACAATGATTTTGGAGCCCAAGGAAATAAATTCTGTCACTGTTTCCACTTTTTCCTCTTGTATTTGCCATGGCCTCATGAGAAGAGTTGACTCATTGGTAAAGACTCTGATGCTGGGAAGGATTGGGGGCAGGAGGAGAAGGGGACGACAGAGGATGAGATGGCTGGATGGCATCACTGACTCGATGGACATGAGTCTCAGTGAACTCCGGGAGTTGGTGATGGACAGGGAGGCCTGGCATGCTGCGATTCATGGGGTCGCAAAGAGTCGGACACGACTGAGCGACTGATCTGATCTGATCTGATGGGAATGGATGCCATGATCTTCTTTTTTTAATGTTGAGTTTAAAGCCAGCTTTTTCACTCTCCTCTTTTACCCTCATAAAAAGGCTTAGTTCCTCTTCACTTTCTGCCATTAGAGTGGTATAATCTGCATATCTGAGGTTGTTGATATTTCTCCTGGCCATCTTGTTTCCAACTTGTGTTTCATCCAGCCTGGCATTTCATGGGGTGACAATATACAGCCTTGTTGTACTCTTTTTCCAATTTTGAACTAGTCAGTTGTTCCATTTCCAGTTTTAACTGTTGCTTCTTGACCCGTAGCAGTTAGACCTGACATTGTTGGCTCCAAACATGCTGAGTGACTGTCTCTGAACCAATCATTGCAGCAAAAAGAACAGTATATGCAGATTTACTTAACCTGATGAGGTTCTCCTCTACCAGATGGACTCAGAATGGAAGGGTGGTTCCCTAAAGAGATGAACTGCTAAGTAGATGAAAATATAATCATCCTCATTTGTAATAAGAGAAAC
This sequence comes from Bubalus kerabau, assembly GCF_029407905.1. NCBI lineage: Eukaryota > Metazoa > Chordata > Mammalia > Artiodactyla > Bovidae > Bubalus > Bubalus kerabau. The sequence continues at coordinate 56,420,196 of NC_073631.1, forward strand.
ACTAATTAAAAACTAGACATATAATTTCTCAGCTATCAGATTGGCAAAACTCCCAAAGTTTGAGAGTAAGGTCACAGAGAATCAGAACTGTCATATGTTGCTAGTCAGAGTACAAATGATTAGAACTTTGTGGACTCAGCATTATCTTAAATAATTATATGTGTCATTAGACCTAAAAATTTCACCCCTAAGGAATCTATCCCAACTACATACATTTGCAAAAAGAAAACAGTATAGGAAATAATACAAATGTCAATTAGTAGTAGTCTGATTAAATAAACTATAGTCTGTGGGCACAATGTAGTGATCATTAAAAAAGAGTGAAAAAGATGTCTATGTACTGATATGGAGTGATATTTGGTACTATTATTAGAGGAAAAGTCAAAGTAGATAAAATGACTATTTTATAACACTTTTGGGTTAAATATAGAATATATCTATTATATTTGCCTTTGTTTTTTCTTTTTTTTTTTTTTTTGGAACAAACAGTTGAATGGTAAGCCAGAAAGTGGTCACTTACGGGGAAGGGGGTTGACATGGTAGAGAGAATAGCCATGACTTCAGTCTTTACTGATTTATTGTTTTACATTGTTTTGATTTTTAGACTATACACAAACCTAAGAATTGAAGACAAACTGAGACAAATAAGTCTAACTGTATCTTGAACTGGTAACATAATCACAAAGAGAGAAAAAAAGAATCTTTAAAGTGTCATTTAAATAGAATGTTCTTACTCTATCACTGAATGTGTTATTTTCTAAAGAGAAAACAGGATTCTAAGAAATCTTTGATTTTACTCAGTAGTGAAAGTGTGAATACAGTTAAAGCAGACATGCCAAAAATGTCTACAATTATCAAACATGGGCTATATTATGAATACTCATTGTAATATTTCTTCACTTTTTCTGTATACTTGAAATTTTTCATAATAAAACATTGGAAGCAAATTATGACCATTAACTAGGCCAAGAATTTTTGAGACATTTTGTGGGTTATCATTTTCTTCCAAAGTAGATATTTGTACAAAGTAGAATAAAATATTCTCATACCACATTCCTCAAAACCTAGAAGAAAATCTAAGCAACTACTTTCTGTCCTGAAAATATGGAAAGACTTAAAACTACGAAACTGTAAATAATAGGATTTAAAGGTAATTTATTATTTGAATATGTAAAAATTAAAGATTTATCATCAATGAAAGGCATGGTAAAAGAAAAATGATAACATACTTGAAATATCAAAAGCAACAAATTATTAATGCCCAGATTATTAGGAATACCCAGCAATCAAGAAATAAAATAAAAAGAAAACTGAGAAAGTAATACCTTACAGGAGATGAAACCCCAAAGATGTTCATGATTATTAGAAATCATTTTTTGTATGCTTATTTCCCATCTCTATACCTTGTGTGGTAAAATGTCTGTTGAGATCATTTGCCCATTTTTAATTCAGTTATTTGTTTTCTTATTGATAATTTTTAAGAGTTATTTTTATATTTTGCATACCAGTCTTTTATCAGTTGTGTCTTTTTAAATTATTTTTAATTGGAGGATAATTCTTTTACAAGTAATTACTCCAATATGTGGTTTGTCTTCTCTGTTGACATTAACTTTTGCAGAGTAGTAGTTTTTAATTTTAATAAAGTCCATTTTATCAGTTATTTGTTTCATGGAATATGCTTTTGGTATTGTATCCAAAATATCATCATACCCAAGGTCATCTAGGTTTTCTCCAATGTTATCTTCTGGGGGTATTAATTTTGCACTTTACGTTTAGGTCTGTGATCCATTTTGAGTTGATTTTTGTAACTGGTATAAAGTCTGTATCTAGAGTCATCTTTTCTGTATATGTGGGTGTCCACTTGTTCCACCACCATTTATTGAATAGACTATCTTTTCTCCTTTGTCAAAGATTGGTTGGCTATAGTTACACAGGGATATTTCTGGGCTCTCTTTCTGTTCTACTGATTTGTTTATTATTATTTTTCTTTCACCAGTACCACACTGTCCTGATAACTGTAGCTTTGTAGTAAGTCTTAAAGTCTGACAGTGTCAGCCCTACAACTTTAATCTTCTCCTTCAACTTCATTATTCCATATACTGTGAAATAAACAGGTTTTTTCTTTTTCTTTCTTAGGATGGCTAAGTAGCTGGGAGTTTCCATTCTGTCTCATGAAAGGTACAGCTGGTTGTAGTTGGGTCTGTTCCTTCCCCTAGGTCTGTTGATGTTGTTTAGTCGCTCAGTCATGTCTGACTTTGCAGCCCCATGGACTGCAGATTCTCCAGGCAAGAATACTGCAGTGGTTTGTCATTTCCTTCCCCAAGGGATCTTCCCAACCCAGGGATCAAATCCATGTCTCCTGTTTGATAGGCAGATTCTTTACTACTGAATCGCCTGGGAAGCTCCCTAGGTTTATTAGGCTCAAATAAAACCAGCTGATTAGAATTGGTTTACTGATTTATCCTGAGGGCAGACCTTATTAAGAACATAGTGCTCCGGATTATGTCAAGATGGTTCCTTTTCCTTTGCCTGCTGAAAGTATGAGGAAGATTTTTCTTAGATATATGCTGAGAAACGTAGTTGAGTTCCTAGATATAAAACTAATAAAAGTATGAGGATCCCTCCCTGATTGGATTCCCCTAGAGTTTTTAACACCCAAGAGTTGACCGCTGTAAAACTCCAGCAATTTGTTTGCTACAGTCCTGCGTTTCCTACTCCAGTACTGGTTTCCATGGAGGTCTCATCTTGTGAGTTTCTGCTCTGGTAAGTTGTGATTCGCTGTATCTACATGTCTCTCTTTTAATTTCATAGGCAGCAGTTTGCCTTGTGATCTCACTTCTCTTATGGACCTTAGAAGAGTTGAGTTGTTGATTTTTGTTTGGCTTTTTAGCTGTTGTTAGAATGGAGGTAAAAACTTCCAGTTTCCTTATGTGAAGAACTGGAAGCCCATGTTCTATTTTTTAAGCCAAGTGGTGGGTACAGATGAGTTTATTGTGTTCTTTTATGGATTGTACTTATGCTTTATAAATTTTGGGATATATGTTGTATATTTCACAATCATATTTTATCAGTAGTAAATGATATATTTATTCAGAGAATCTTTATTGGATAAAAATTGAAGTCATCAGTGTATTATTTTAAATGGATTAAAATGAACATTTTCTCATTGTCTAACTCCTCAAACTTTCAGCCACATTTTACCTGACTTGTCTTAATACTGAAAAACAGGCCTCATTGTATACTTAGATTCCATGTGTGGCTCCACTTCTAATCACTCTGATTTAGTTCTTCTGTGGTAAAAAAGCATGGGTCTAGAAGTCACCTACTTAAAACTCCCCCAACTTCTAGGATTCTGTAAAAAAGTTGTCTTTCAGATTTGAAAATGAGTCATATGGCAATGATTGTTGATTAAAAACATGCACAAATTAAATGCTTTCAGAACAATTTGCTTTGTATCCCTTTAAATAATCAACCCCCCTCCCCCGTGTGGCTATATTGAAGAGTACTTTTTCCTTTTCATGCCTCAAATCCTGTTTTAAAAGCTTTCTTGTTTGGGAAACCTGGTCCACTGTTTCCTACCATGTTTAAATTTAACCCATAGCCAAGCACAGTTTTTCTCTTCTGATTTAAAAAAAAAAAAATGTGATTTTTGTGTGAATTTGTATGTCTGTCTCTATGATACAATTTCTATAAAGCAGAGGTTAGGGTTCATCTTAAAAAATTCAATGCTTATGGAATGAAATGAATTTTACATTTATTTTACTAAGTGAAATGTCTTACATTCAGCCATTTTTAGAGCTTTGATTAGTGGATTTCTTTATTAGAAGACATCTATCAAATTCCTTTTCCAGCTCCATGTGAATAAATAGTTGACAAGTATCCTTCATTTACACATAATTTGGGTTGTGTGGATTGGCACACTTTTTCTCCATGAACAAGGTGGCTTACATAGACCACATGAGAGAGTTCCTTGAAGTGCAGGCACACTTGCGGAGGTCCTGCTCCATTGCCTCAGGCCATGTCAGTATACTTATTTATTTATTTTCAAACCGTAGCCTCACAAAAAGCCTGCTGAAGCCTATCGCAACCCGCTTTAGCAAAGAGACCTTGCTCACAGAGGGAAAGCAAATTCTCTGTGGTTCAAACCTGCAGATATCTTGGTCTTACAAAATCATACAGATTGTCTCCTGCCTGTGTCTTCTTTTCCTCCTGGTGTGCAACTTTTAGTCCCTTGGGAATAAGAAGGAAAGTTTTGTGGAAATGTTTTTGGAAATGTATTCTTATTCTTTCAGAGAACCCCAAATGCATTCAGGTTGATGACAGATTTCTGTGTGAAGAACAGAACTTACTTTATAATGTCATAGGGACTCACTGTGATCGGCACTTCCCATTTCTGAGCACAACCTCTATCCCTAGGGACTAATTTTCTTCTTTCTCTCTGGTGGTGCCTCAGCCTCTAACAAAGGATTTAGCCTCTGCATAAGTATTTTTGTTTATTATTATTTTCACAGAGAAATTTTAAATTAAGTGACTCAATGTGGAATAAATGATGTATTTGATTATAAAATACCAGAACGTGTTCTCTGTTTTCCCCCATCTACAGTCACTCAAAGAAACTCATCTATTTTCATAACTTTAATTATCACCTCTATAAAAGTTTGTGTCCTTTCTCCTAACTCTGATTCTCTCTCCTGAACTTGTTTTCCCTTCTGAGGAATCTCTAGTTCAATTTATTGTATTATTACTTTTTACTCCTCTTGGATGATAATGCTGTCACCTTAAACTGAGTATCTACAGACCCTAATTCATGGTCTCTCTCCTGCCCACTCCTAATCAGTTCTCACCCTACACCATGATCAGTTGTACCATTATTTTCCTTATTATCACAGCTGTCTTAAATGATATCATTATTTCTTGTCAGTTCCTCCATTAATTTGTCCCTCTTATCTAGCCTTGCTTTATTCTCACTCACAGGATTATGGTTTAAGCTTTCTTTATCTCCTTCAGAGTAAGCTTACAACTTTTCCAGTGGATTCCAAACCCTGTTTTTTCTGGGCTCTGGGCCAGTGTGTGAAAAAGTGGAAGAGGCAGGTGGTTCAGTCAGTGGCAGCAGAGGCCTGGCCCAGAGCAGACTTGAGTGATCATATTATAATATAAGGCCATTTGCAGTATTCTCTACTTTATATCATCTGGTGGTTATAGCCATTCCCAGCTACTACTTACAGTCAAAATAAAGGATAAAGTTGATTTTTTAAGACATTCCTATTCCTGGTGAGAAAAGAGAAGAGTTGCGAGAATTGAATCATTATTAGTAGATCTCTATTGCCTACTACACTAAGTCTAGACATTTTTTCCATCAATTTACAGCTTTGGATAATCAAGTTCGTCTAACACGTCCAAACCTATTTCTAGAAACTTTTCAAAATGTATTTTCTACCAAATCAAATCAGTCTCCTTAATGTTCCACATGATATTCAAGTTTTCATCTTCATACCTATTCACACTTCTTTTCCCAGAATACCCTAATATTTTTTATCCACCAAAATATATCATATTTAATCTTTGTCCAGTTCTAGAGTTTCTTGTCTAATTAAACTTTCTTCATTTATTATGTCCAATATTAATCTTTATATGAATGAACAGAATGGGATACCATTCTATTAGCCTGTGTCACATACTCAACACTGTTTTTCATGCAGTCATTCTGTGGATATTTACTGAGAATATTGTACAAGATTTTGAGTCTATACAATCAAAGATACAGTTCTGGTTCTCAAGGAGCTAACTGTCTCTGATGAGGAGAGAGATGTTAAAGAAAAGAAACATAATGAAGTCAGTTCTCCTTCTCAGGGTTATAAAACTATTTATAGAAATACTTGCTCAGTAATTAAATAGTAAATAAATCATTTTTCCAGGTACAAAAGAGGAGTAAAGTTCACTTAACAAAGAGTGAAGTTAGTATTTCAATGTGTCCTCTATAATGCCCTGTCTTCAATTAGTCATTTGTTAAATGACTAATACTTAACAAGAAAGAACTGAACAGACAAATGGTAATCTATGAATACTTTTTATTTACGAAAATATCTGGAAGTAAGCTGCATGGCTGGAGAAGGCAATGGCACGCCACTCCAGTACTCTTGCCTGGAAACTCCCGTGGACAGAGGAGCCTGATAGGCTGCAGTCCATGGGGCTGCGAAGAGTCGGACACAACTGAGCTTTCACTTTCGCTTTCATGCATTGGAGAAGGAAATGGCAACCCACTCCATCGCTCTTGCCTGGAGAATCCCAGGGACGGAGGAGCCTGGTAGGCTGCCATCTACAGGGTCACACAGAGTCGAACACGACTGAAGCGACTTAGCAGCAGCAGCAAGCTGCATGGCATCTCATAGAAAATAACTGCACAGAGAGGGGGATGTAGGAGTGCTTTGGATCGAACTGGTTAATGAATCAGTTGATTATCTCAATTAGTCCAATTACACATAAACATGACCAGGAGAAGCTGGTCAGGAAAATTATGAATTTTACAAGTAATGAAAGTCTCTGTTGTTGTTCAGTAGCTAAATCATGTCCAACTCTTTGCAACCCCATGGACTGCAGTATACTTGACTTGCCTGTCTTTCACTATCTCCAAGAGTTTGCTCAAATTCATGTCCATGAAGTCAATAATGCTATTTAAGCATCTGATCTTCTGCTGCCACCTTCTCCTTTTGCTTTCTATCTTTCCCAACATCAGTCTTTTCCAATGATTTGACTCTTCACACCAGGAGGCCAAAGTATTGGAGCTTCAACTTTAGCATCAGTCCTTCCAATGAATATTCAGGGTTGATTTCCTTTAGGATTGACTGGTCTGACCTTCTTGGAGTCCCAGGGACTCTCAGGAGTCTTCTCCAACACCACAGTTCAAAAACATCAATTCTTCGATACTCAGTGTTCTTTATGGTCCAACTCTCACATCTGGATGTCACTACTGGAAAAACCATAACTTTGATGATACAGACCTTTGTTGCAAAGTGATATCTTTGCTTTAGGTTTATCTAAAGCAAACTGTCTAGGTTTGTCATAGCTTTTCTTCCAAGGATCAAGTGTCTTTTAATTTCATGGCTGCAGTAATTGTCTGCAGTGATTTTGGAGCCCAAGAAAATAAAATCTGCAAACGCTAACATTTCACTGTTAACTCATTTAAATCCTCAAAAATAAATTTAAAAATATGCTAAAGGCACTCATAGAAGAATATGGGCATACATGTAGAATATGGGCTCCGAACTTATAATTCTTCCAAATAAGACATAAACTTGTCGGGAACCTGGAAACCAATGAAGAGGAGCTTCCACTCACCTTCATATCTGGGGGATCCATCCTTTATGGATCTTGAAGGAAATTTTTTGTGTTGCTGTATTGGATTTTTCTATAACACTATTTGAATTTTAAATACTTAGAAGTAATTTGCTTCTGAACTCATTATGTAGCAATTGGTTATTCATTGAAACAGTTTTATGAACTCTGTAATATATGCCAGACCATGAAAATAAAAAATTCTCATTCCTTTTAAACCTATGTTCTTATTGAGATGTATTAAGAGGATGCATAATGGAATGCATAATATAGTGAGCAGTGCTCTGAAGAAGAAATGAAGCAAGATGAGTGGATTAGTGGAGGTGGTCCTACATCAGGTAGTGTTCTCAGCAATAAACACTCTGAGGAAGTGACAGTTGAGTTTGGATCTGATGAAGTACAGGCATATTCAGTGTGATTACTTGAGGAAAGAATGTTCAAAGTTGAGGGAATAGCAAGTGCAAAGACCCTGAGATGAAAGTGACCTTGCTTTGTTCAATGAACAGCAAGGAGATCTGTATGGTTAGAGCATATAGCATAAGCAAAACAACAACAGCAACAACAATAAAAAAACATGGTAGATAATTAGATTGGAGACAAAGTCATGAAGGCAAAAGTGTATAGGGTTCTGTAAACCAGAATAAGACTCTTACTTTATTCAAAATGTAAGAGAAATTGGAGGGATGAAGATGCAGGACATAATATAATTGATTAATATTATATTGAGATCACTGTGGTAGCAATGTGGAGATACGACTTTTGAGAGGCAAGAATGGAAGCAGTGAGAACAGTCAGGGAGCTATAGAGATGACAGTGACTTGGATAGAAATAGTAGTTGTTGGATCATATGGTATTTTCAACTTTTAGGTTTTTAAGGAACTTCCATACTGTTCTCCATAGTGGTCATACCAATTTCCATTTCTACCAGTAGTGTAGAAGGGTTCCCTCTTCTCCTCACCCTCTCCAACATTTACTGTTTGTAAACTTTCTGATGATGATCAATCTGACCCTTGTGAGGTGGTACCTCATTATAAATTTGATTTGCATTTCTCTAATAATTAGTGATGTTGAGCATATTTTCACATGTGTGTTGACAATCTGTACATCTTTCGAGAAATGTCTAGATCTTCTGCCTACATTTTGTTTGGGTTGTTTGTGGGTATTGTTGTTTTTTTCCCCCCCTCCTCACAGGAGCTGTTTGTGTATTTTGAAGATTAATCCCTTGTGGGTCACTTTATTTGCAAATATTGTCTCCCATTCTGTGGGTTGTATGTTTATTTTGTTTATGATTTCCTTTGCTGTGCATAAGCTTTTAAGTTTAATTAGCTCTCATTTGTTTATTTTCATTCTCTGGAAGGTGGATTGAAAAAAATTTTCCTCTGACTCATGTCACAGAGTGTTCTGCCTATGTTTTCCCCTAAGAGTTTTATAGTGTCCAGCCTTATATTAGGTGTTTGATCCATTTTGAGTATATTTTTTTATATTGTGTTAGAGAATGTTCTGATTTCATTCTTTTACATGTAGCTGTCCAGTTTTCCAAGCATTATTTATTGAAGAGACTGTCTTTTCTCCATTTTATATTCTTGCCTTCTTTGTCATAGATTAATTGACCATAGGTATATAGATTTCTGGGTTTTCACTCTTGCTCCATTGATCTAAATTTCTGTTTTTGCACCAGTAACATACTGTTTTGATTACTATAGCTTTGTAGTATAATCTGAAGTCAAGGCGTCTCATTTCTCCAACTCTGTATTCCTCTCTCAGGATTGCTTTGGCTATTCAGCAGGGTCTTTTGTGTTTCCATACAAATTTTAAAATGTTTTGCTCTAGTTTTGTGAAAAATACCATTTGGTAATTTGATAGGGATTGCATTGAATGTGTAGATTGCACTATTTACAATAGCCAAGACATGGAAGCAACTTAAATGTTCATCGAAAGGAATAGATAAAAAAGATGTGGTGTGTGTGTATACACACACACACACACACTGAAATATTACTTAGCCATAAAACAGAATGAAATAACGCTGTTTGCAGCAACATGGATGGATCTAAAGATGATCATGCCAAGTGAAGCAAGTCAGACAGAGAAAGGCACATTTCATATGATAACACTCATGTGGAATCTAATTTAAAAAAGAAAAAGTACAGATGAGTTTATTTACAAAACAAATAGACTTACAGACATTGAAATCAAACTTATGATGACCAAAGGGGAAAAGTGGTGGCAGCGAGGCTAAATCAGGAACTTGAGATTAACATATACACATAAGATACATGACCACCAAGGATCTACTGTAAAGCACAGGGAACTCAATATTTTGTGATAACCTATGTGAGAAAATAATCTGAAAAAGAATGAAATATATGTATCTGTATAACCGAATCACTCTTCTGTACACCTAAACTAACACAACTTTGTAAATCAACTATACACCAATACATTTATTAAAAGAGATAGTAGTTGTGAATTTGGTGACAGGAGGTTAGTTTCAGATACATATATTTGAAAGATGACCATAGCAGCAGATTGGTGCTATGTATGATTCCTAATTTGGAAAACTCAGCAGTGGCCACAGGACTGGAAAAGGTCAGTTTTCATTCCAATCCCAAAGAAAGGCAATGCCAAAGAATGCTCAAACTACCACACAATTGCACTCATCTCACATGCTAGTAAAGTAATGCTCAAAATTCTCCAAGCCAGGCTTCAGCAATATGTGAACCGTGAACTTCCTAATGTTCAAGCTGGTTTTAGAAAAGGCAGAGGAACCAGAGGTCAAATTGCCAACATCCGCTGGATCATAGAAAAAGCAAGAGAGTTCCAGAAAAACATCTATTTCTGCATTATTGACTATGCCAAAGCCTTTGACAGTGTGGATCACAGTTTCTAAAAGAGATGGGAATACCAGACCACCTGATCTGCCTCTTGAGAAATTTGTGTGCAGGTCAGGAAGCAACAGTTAGAACTAGACATGGAACCACAGACTGGTTCCAAATAGGAAAAGGAGTATGTCAAGGCTGTATATTGTCACCCTGTTTATTTAACTTATATGCAGAGTACATCATGAGAAACGCTGGACTGGAAGAAACACAAGCTGGAATCAAGATTGCCAGGAGAAATATCAATAAACTTGGATGACACCACCCTTATGGCAGAAAGTGAAGAAGAACTCAAAAGCCTCTTGATGAAAGTGAAAGTGGAGAGTGAAAAAGTTCAACCTTCAGAAAACGAAGATCATGGCATCTGGTCCCACCACTTCATGGGAAATAGATGGGGAAACAGTGGAAACAGTGTCAGACTTTATTTTTCTGGGCTCCAAAATCACTACAGATGGTGACTGCAGCCATGAAATTAAAAGACGCTTACTCCTTGGAAGGAAAGTTATGACCAACCTAGATAGCATATTCAAAAGCAGAGACATTACTTTGCCGACAAAGGTCCGTCTAGTCAAGGCTATGGTTTTTCCAGTAGTCATGTATGGATGTGAGAGTTGGACTGTGAAGAAGGCTGAGTGCCAAAGAATTGATGCTTTTGAACTGTGGTGTTGGAGAAGACTCTTGAGAGTCCCTTGGACTGCAAGGAGATCCAACCAGTCCATTCTGAAGGAGATCAGACCTGGGATTTCTTTGGAAGGAATGATGCTAAAGCTGAAACTCCAGTACTTTGGTCACCTCATGCGGAGAGCTGACTCATTGGAAAAGACTCTGATGCTGGGAGGGATTGGGGGCAGGAGCAGAAGGGGACGACAGAGGATGAGGTGGCTGGATGGCATCACTGACTCGATGGACGTGAGTCTGAGTGAACTCCGGGAGTTGGTGATGGACAGGGAGGCCTGGTGTGCTGTGATTCATGGGGTTGCAAAGAGTCGGACACGACTGAGTGACTGATCTGATCTGATCTGATGATTCCTAATAGATTATTGGTGAAAAAAAAATCAGACTTTCCACTTCTGACCAAATAAACAGAGACAAAATTGATCATCCTACAACTAGAGAACTGAAAACAATTTAAGACCATTTTTTTTTTTCAAACTTTGGATAACAGACAGTTTGTGAATATCATCTGCAAGTGAAGAGAAAATAAAATGAACCTTCAATTTAACTGGAAGAAGTTTCTAGGCAGTGGCTTAGGAAGAGGAAGCTCACAGCATGTTCAGATGTCTCAGTGTATTGAGGGATTAGGGTTGAAGATCTAGGAAGACAAACAGCTTAAATCTTCAGGAGAGACTGATAGGAGAAGAGAAATACACAGAAAGAGAGCTCTGGATTCAACAGAGGGATGCTCTCTGGTTTTAGACTTCATGAACCTTCCTACACTTTTAGTGGGAATGTAAATTAGTGCAACCACAATTGAAAACAGTCTGGGGACTCCTTAAAAGGATAAAAATACAGCTGCCAAGAATTAAAAGTAAAATTAAACAAATGGGACAAATAAAACTTATAAGCTTTTACACAGCAAAGGAAACCATCAATAAAATGAAAAGATAACCCATGAAATGGGATAAAATATTTGCAAATTTTGTGTCTAACAAGGGATTAATTTCCAAAATACACAATTAACTCATACAACTCAACATCTCAAAAAAAAAAAAAAAAACAAAACTAAAAAAATGGCCAGGAGATGTCAGTGGATATTTCTCTAGAAAAGACATACAGATGGCCAACAGGTACATGAAAAGATGCCCAACATTGTTAATTACAGAAATGCAAATCAAAACCATGGTGAAGTATTACATCACACTAGACAGAATGGGGAGAAGAAACACACTAGACAGAGGAGAAGGGGATGACAGAGGATGAGATGGTTGGATGGCATCACCGCCTCAATGGACATGAATTTGAGTAAACTCCAAGAGTTGGTGATGGACAGGGAGGCCTGGCATGCTGCAGTCCATGGGGTTGCAAAGAGTCGGACACGACTGAGCAACTGAACTGAACTGAGACAGAATGGATATCACCAAAAGCCTACAGATAATAATTGCCAGTAAGAGTGTGGAGAAAAGGGAACTCTCCTATGCTATTGGTGGGGGATGTAAGCTGATGTACCCAGTATGCAAAAAATGTATGGAGGTTCCTTAAAAAAAAAAAAAATAGAGCTACCATATAATCCAGTAGTACCACTCCTGGGCATATCTGGCAAAGATAAAAACTCTAATTTGAAAAGATACATGCACCCCAATGTTCATAACAGAACTATTTATAGTAGCCAAGACATGGAGACAACACATGTGCCCATCATTAGATGATTGATTTGTGAAAGGCAAAGGTGTGAGTGAAACTACCCAAAAAGAGAATCACAGGAAAGGAGCTTTCAGGAAAATTTCAGGGACTGAAACATGGATGGAAATAGTTCATATTCCCATCAGCCTGATAGGAGAGATGTTGTAAAATACAGGGTATTAGATACAATCCTCAGAAAGATAGCTCCTTAATAGTGGGGCTGAAGTAGTTCAAGACTAGACACCACTCTAGTCCTGCTGTAATGAAATTTAAAAAGCAACCCTTGAAAGCATCAATCTGATTGCAAGGAATTTAATTTCATGCTAGAATAAAATCTGATTCTATTTAAGGGGATGTAACAAGTAAAATTCACAATGTCTAACCAAAAAGACATAAAGTACACTAAGCATACAAAGAAACACAAAAATATGTTCAGAACCAGGTAAAAAACCAATCAATAAAAACTAAAGCATGAAATGAGAGAAATCATAGAAAGTGCAAAAGAGAACATTAAAGAAGTTAGTAAAAGTATTCTCTGTTTGTTCAACTAGGTAGAGGAAAACGTGCACATGGAGAAAAAGGAAATATATGAAAAATACAAAAATAGAACATCTTGTTTTAAAAAGTATAATGTTTAAAATGAAAACCTCACTAGATGACATTAGAAGTATGAGAAACTGCAGAAGGGAAAAATAAGCAAATTTGCAGGCATAGCAATATAAATCCTAAATGAAAGACAAATGACAGAAAAAAAGTATACAGAGCATCAGTATTCTGTGGGGCAATATCGGGGCAATGTTAAGCATCTATCATAGTTGTTCTTAGAGTTCCAAAAGGATGAGGCCTGAAAGCTGAAAAATATATGAAGGAATAATGGCTAAATGTTTTTCCAAATTAGATGAAAAACTCAATTCCCAGATCTCTAAATTCAAATACCAAACAGAATAAGCCTGAATAAAAACTATTAAAAAAAAAAACCAAAACATTAAGATCAAATTGCTGAAAACCAATTATAGGTAAAAAAAATTGTAAAGCAACCAGAATAAAAAAAAGACTTCTATGTTTATAGGAAAAAAATTAAATTTATAGTAGACTTTTTGCTAGAAACTATGCAATACAGAAGACAGTAAAGGAGCATCTTTAAGGATCTGATGGAAAAAACAAACAAAATCCATAAATCAAGAATCCCTAGACTAGTAAAAATGACATTCAAAATGAAGGCAAAGTAAAACTTTCAGAATAATAGACTGAGTGGATTAATCCAATGCAGATGTGCCTTATAAATTGTGGCAAATCCTCAAAGAGGAGGAATATAGTACCTTCCAGAAGGAAATTTTAATCTATACAAAGATGAAGAGTACCAGAAATGGTAAATACATGACTAATTTAAAAAATCTTTTTTTTCATTTATAACTTTGTTAAAACACAATTCTTTAAAGCAAAATACCAGCCATTTATTATGGATTTTTTTCAGGTTTGTTGACAACATGAATAAATCTCAAAAGAATCAAACTACATAAAAGAGCCAGAAAGAACAGATGATATCCTATATGACTCCATTTACATCGAACTCTAGAGAATGCAAAGCAAGAGTGAAGAAGACAGATCATTGGTGACTGGGGGTGGGCAATGAATAGGGGACTGACTGCAATAGGAATTAAGAGAAATTTAAGGATGATAAAAATGTTTTTTCTTAGGATTTTAGTGGTGGTTAACTATTACAGACATACTTCAGAGATATAGGGAGTTCAGTTCCAGACTACCACTATAATACGAATATGGCAATTTTGGTTTCCCAGTGCATTTAAAAGTAATGTTGAAGCTATACTGCTGCTGCTGCTGCTAAGTTGCTTCAGTCGTGTCCGACTCTGTATGACCCCATGGACAGCAGCCCACGAGGCTCCCCCATCCCTGGGATTCTCCAGGCAAGAACACTGAAGTGGGTTGCCATTTCCTTCTCCAATGCATGAATGTGAAAAGTGAAAGTGAAGTTGCTGAGTCTTGTCTGACTCTTAGCAACCCCATGGACTGTGGCCCACCAGGCTCCTCCATCCATGGGATTCTCCAGGCAAGAGTGCTGGAGTGGGGTGCCATTGCCTTCTCCTTAAGCTATACTACAGTCTATTAAATGTGCAATAGCATTATGTCTAAAGTAAGTACATATCTTAATTCAAAAATACTTTATTGTTAAAAATGCTAACCAGCATCTAAGCCTTCAGCAAGTTACAATAGTTAACACCATGGATCACAGATCACCATGACAAATAAAATAATAGTGAAAAAGTTTGCCATACTGTGAGAATTACCAAAATGTGACTCAGAGAAATAAGTGAGCAAATACTGTTGGGGGGGGAAAAAAAATGGTGCCAAAAGAGTTATTCAACATAGGGTTGTCACAAACCTTCAATTTGTAAGAAAAAAAAAAAAAAAGCCCACAATTTTTGAAGTGCAATAAAGTGAAGCCCAATGAAGTATGCTTGTAATCACAGATTATACACTTAAAGTTGGTGAGTACTATTATACATATACCTCTAGAAAGCTGATTTTAAAAGAACAGTAAAAAAGAAAAAAAAAAAAGGACTCAGAAAAGAAAATCATAAGTCAAATAGCAATGTTACATTTTAAAAAACACTTGACAACTTTCATTTTGACTGACAATGTTTTTTGAGTGATGCCTGGTTTTTAGACTGATTTGACTATTCTTCAGTCAAACTGTTCAAACAGATTTGTGGATATGGTCATGACCCTCATTCAGAATGATCTTTTCTTAATGTATGCCTGGGGTTGATAAGCTATAAATGGACTGTATGTAAATGAAGAATATAGTTTTTTAAAAATCTGAAAGAGGATTCTAAAGCTAAAAAAGAAAGCTGATTTCCATCTCAATTCTTACTTCATTCTCAGTCAGTTTCTAAACGTAGTAATAATCCTGATAGAGTCTGTGATGCCAGCATATCCTTAATTCCTTGGGATGAAGACCCTCTATTTAGAACCAAACATAGCATATTTAATCCTCACTCATCTACCATGCTTTAAAAAGTACAGATAACCATTACGGACTCAATAAAAAGAAATTCAAGTGGCTGTTTTTTACTGGGCAGATAAAGATACAGATATTGTCAGCATTATGCCTTTTCCTGCCCGTCAGGACATGAAGAGGAACTTAATGGGATTTCAGACCAAGGACCTGAAGTAAAATGAAAAATTACATAAGTGCTGTGATTTTAATTATATCTAGCTGCACTTATAAACATATGTATGGTATATTTCCTTATATCTCAATATAAGAAATTAATTTTGCTTTTTAAAAATAGGTTTTTTTAAAATAGCCCATTAATTCACAGATTAATTCAGATTGAAAATCTACATCAAGATAACCACAGGAAAATGTACAAAAATAATCTAATATCAATGATATTTCTAAAATTTGAAAAATCTAAATAAAATCTAAAGTATGCAGTGCTTACTATAAAATTTAACTTCACCATTTCTCAGAGAAAACAGATGGAAAAATATTTACATCTAAGCAATTATATACATTTTCCTGCCAAGCCATTACTTACTTATAAGCAAAAGTTTTCACTAATATTCTTATCCAAAATTTTTCTTGGCTTCAATGGTCTCATAATAGCATAAATATAAGTATATAATAGCTAATTTGTATTAGACTAGAATTTTAAAATTGTATACTTTCTAAAAATTACTTTGGTAAATATCATTAGCTGTGAATATCATTTATTATTTTTATTTAACAACTTTGGATACTTGCATCTTTTCATTTAATTGTATATACCTTTGTTTTAATAAAAAGGTTCACTACAAATAGAATACTGAAGTATAATAATTATTTCATAACCAATATGTAATTGATTTGAGTACTGACCTTATAACCAAGTATTCTCAATGGGTAATAAGACACCTTTCTGAATTAACCTAGAGGGCAGGAGGAGAAAGGGACAGCAGAGGATGAGATGGCTGTATGGCATCACCAACTCAATGGACATGAGTCTGAGTGAACTCCAGGAGTTGGTGATGGGCAGGGAGGCCTGGTGTGCTGCAATTCATGGTTACAAAGAGTCGGACACGACTGAGCAGCTGAACTGAACTGAGACATTGACAATTGTTAGCTTTGCTATAGAACAGTTCAGTAACAGGTTTCAGTTCAGTTCAGTAGCTCAGTCGTGTCCGACTCTTTGCGACCCCATGAATTGCAGTACGCCAGGCCTTCTTGTCCATCACCAACTCCCGGAGTTCACTGAGACTCACATCCATTGAGTCAGTGATGCCATCCAGCCATCTCATCCTCTGTTGTCCCCTTCTCCTCCTGCCCCTAATCCCTCCCAGCATGAGGGTCTTCTCCAATGAGTCAACACTTCACATGAGGTGGCCAAAGTACTGGAGTTTCAGCTTTAGCATCGTTCCTTCCAAAGAAATCCCAGGGCTGATCTCCTTCAGAATGGACTGGTTGGATCTCCTTGCAGTCCAAGGGACTCTCAAGGGTCTTCTCCAACACCACAGTTCAAAAGCATCAATTCTTCAGCATTCAGCCTTCTTCACAGTCCAACTCTCACAACCATACATGACCACTGGAAAAACCATAGCCTTGACTAGATGGACCTTTGTTGGCAAAGTAATGTCTCTGCTTTTGAATATGCTATCTAGGTTGGTCATAACTTTCCTTCCAAGGAGTAAGCGTCTTTTCATTTCATGGCTGCAGTCACCATCTGCAGTGATTTTGGAGCCCCCAAAAATAAAGTCTGACACTGTTTCCACTGTTTCCCCATGTATTTCCCATGAAGTGATGGGACCAGATGCCATGATCTTCATTTTCTGAATGTTGAGTTTTAAACCAACTTTTTCACTCTCCTCTTTCACCTTCATCAAGAGGGTTTTGAGTTCCTCTTCACTTTCTGCCATAAGGGTGGTGTCATCTGCATGTAACAGGTTTAGACCAAAGCAATTACTTAACTTGATCTCACACTTAGAAGATACATTTTTATTAAATATATTGTATCTTTCAAATAATATTAGATTGGTGCAAATGTAATTGTGGCTTTGGACCATGAATTTAAGATCATTTTAACTTTGCTCAAACATATCTTAATTAATCAAAATAGGAACCATTACAATCAACAGTCTTACCTAGTGGCTCAGACGGTAAAGAGTCTGCCTGTAATGTCCAGGTTCGAGCCCTGGGTTGGGAAGATCCCCTGAAGAAGGGAATGGCAACCCACCCCAGTATTCTTGCCTGGAAAATCCCATGGATAGAGGAGCCTGGTGGGCCCCAGTCTATGGGGTCACAAAGAGTTGGACATGACTGAGTGACTAAAACACTCACACAATCAACACAGTTTTTGCCCATGAGAAATAAGTTTGTTTATTCTGATAGTGTAAAAGCCATGCTTCAGGATTGGACAAACCCTTGGAAAGCATTTTCTGTCTCCTGCTGGTTGTGGAAGTGTTTTCTTCACAAAAAGTTGTTGAGATGCTTGAAGAAGTGGTAGTCAGTTAGCAAGAGGTCAGGCGAATATGGTGGGATGAGGCGAACTACATAGCCCAATTCATTCAACTTTTGAAGTGTTGGTTGTGTGATGTGTGGCCGAGCATCATCATGGAGAATTGGGCCCTTTCTGTTGACCAATGCCAGCTGCAAGTGTTGAAGTTTTCTGTGCATCTCATTGATTTGCTGAGCACACTTCTTAGATGTAATGGGTTTGCCAGGATTCAGAAAGCTATAGTGGATCAGATGGGCAGCAGACAACCAAACAGTGACCATGACCTTTTTTTGGTGCAAGTTTGATTTTGGAAAGTGCTATGAAGCTTTTTCTCTGTCCAACTACTGAGCTGGTCATCACTGGTTGTCATATAAAATCCACTTTTGTTGCACATCACAATATAATAAAGAAATAGTTCATTGTTGTTACATACAGTAAGAGAAGATGACCCTTCAAAATGATGATTTTTAAAATTTTAAGTTAGCTCATGAGGTACCCACTTACTGAACTTTTTTACTTTTCCAATTTGTTTCAAATGCTGAATGACTGTAGAATGGTCGACATTGAGTTCTTTGGTAATTTCTCATGCAGTTGTTAAGAGCATCAGCCTCAATCGGTTCAGTTCAGTCACTCAGTCATGTCTGACTCTTTGTGACCCCATGGACTACAGCACACCAGGCCTCCCTGTCCATCACCAGTTCCTGGAGCTTGCTCAAACTCATGTCCATTGAGTCAGTGATGCCATCCAACCATCTCATCCTCTGTCGTCCCCTCCTCCTCAGCTTCAGTGATGGCTCTTAATTGGTCACTGTCACCTTCTGATCACCGGACAGCACACTGCTCATCTTCAAGGTTCTCATCTCCTTTGCAAAACTTCTTGAACCACCACTACACAGTACTTGAGCATTTTCTGGGCCAATGCATTGTTAATGCTATGAGTTGTCTCCTCAAAACCACAAATACTTTTGCATCAATGTAATAGTAACAAAACAATAACAAAAGCGTCCTGTGATACCTGTCACCATCTCTAGGGAGAAGTTCCACCACATAGAGGATAGCAAATAGCATAACAATGTCTGCCACCAGGAGCAGTAGTTCCAGCATGGTTTCCAGGCGTTGAAGTTGCCAAGAAAGACATGACTCATACAGTCGAGAGAGGGAACAACACTTTATTTACACAGAAGAGACAGAACAGGATTAGCTTTAATAATGAGCATGGCTCCCACATGGCCAATAGGTCTTTCCCTGAAACCCTGAAAGTGGGAAGATATTCTGCATATACCCATCTTGCTCTATAGGCAAAAGACCCCATTCCTTCTCCACTGGGATCAGATATAGCAATGAGTTTGACCAGTTGTCATGTGACACACATGCTTTGCAGAACAGAAAGGTGTGCATTGCATTTAGAAGAGAGATATTACCAACAAAGAAATAAGTCCATCATAGGCTGTAAGGCTCTTTCCCTCTTTGTAAGGAAATCATCTGACTCCAAGGCACATTTTTATGTAACTGCAAGAGTCAAAAGGCAGTACTTGGGACCACCTTTCCCAAGAGTTAAGTTTGTTAAAATAGTAAACAGAGTTCAGCAGACTACTGCCCTCAGGCCCTGACCCACAGCCAACTTTTGTAAATAATCATTTTTTGGAACACAGTCATCATGCCCATTCATGTCCATATTATCTATGGATGCTTACATGGTGCAATGTAGACTTAATGCAGTTGCAGCAGAGACCTCATGGCCAGCATCACAACAGAGATCATCCAGCCCTCTATAGAAAAGGTTCACTGACCCCTACAGTAGAACACTACCAGCTGCATGAGGAATGTGATCCGTGCACATAATTTTGCTGGTTAGAGGTGAAAGCTATTGTAAATGTATTTGCCAACAAATATTCTCTTGTTGTACTGCATATTGCAAGAAAGCAAACCAAAAGTATTAACGTATGAAAAAGAAGTGGAATTTCATAATCCCCAGGAAATAATGAAAGTAATTGCAGAATATGTTTCATGGAGAGCTTGAAACACTGAGTGGAAAAATCTCTTCTCTTTACCTGAAAGCTGGAGATTGGGCTAGTTGGCCTCTTAATGGCCCTTCCAGTCTTGAGTCAGTGATTCTCAGCATGGACGAGGAGTTTTGCTTTTAGTCCAGTCAAATATGTTTCAGCTAACCCCAGAAAACACTTCTAAATGTCCAGTGACTGACATTCTTAAAAGTAAACACAGTGTCTTTTCTTCTGGAAGATGCTATTGTTCAAATAATGACACCTCCTCTGACATTGACAGTGGTGAGTAGAATAGAATGTCAGACTAAGATGAGAGACTATGTTCTAGTGAAAAATTGGATCAAGAATCCCCTGACACCACATCAGCATTTAACAGGCCAGACTCATCTGCCATTCTAGTGCACGCTAAAGGACAGGCATGGAATCAATGAAAGTCGCTAAACAGGGATTCAGTTTTTTTTCCTTTTGTTTTTAACACCAATAGTCAAAATTCTGGTCTTTATATAGTGGCAGCTTACAAATAAAAACATTCCAAGGCCTAAGAAAAGGAAGAAGTGTATACCATATCTTGAAACTAGAAAAAAAAAATTTCTTCCTCAAATGCTTCAAGGATCACAGTCTACTATTTCCCCTCATTTTTTATTCCTTTGGTGACATTCAAGTCCTAGGAAATGTTTTTGAAAGCAATTATATTTCTAAAGCAAGTTTTCCCAAGCTCCCACAGCTTAACTTTTTGGCTTAAAATATCATGTTTTAAAAGGTGTTGGCATTCAGTTTTTCCTAACAAATAGCTGGGTCTTGGAGAAGAAAAAAAAAATCTGACAATTTAAAAAGAAAAAGTGAGTGTGTGTGTATGTGTAGGAGGCTGATTATTTTGCTTTAAATCATTGTCTTATTTGAATAAACTTTAAAAAAATTGTATAGATTACATATTTCATTTTTCATATACAGTAATTAATGGGGACTAAGTAAAACTTAAATCTTTTAAAACTATTTACTTGAAATACAGCACCTACCCATGCCAGTTACATGCACATCAGATTTTGCTTTTCCAGTTGTTAAATGCAGCTTTAAGGTCACATTCATCTCCTTGCCCAAATATACACAAATGACATTTATAAGAATGAGAAATTCCTAAGAAAAAAAAAATTGAAATAAAATTGTAATTTTTTTCTTAAAGTATATTTCACCTCCAGATTTGATGATGTATCTGTGACCAGGTGTTCTTCTGCCCTAAGTAACTAAACATAAATAATAGCTATTATCAGAGGTTGGAATATAGACTGTTCAGTACTGTTAACTGTGAGAGAAGACAAACAAATGAGGTGATGTCTGTGAATACGCCCACTTTCTTTCTGGAGTCATTTTCAGATCAGAATGTAAAGAAGGAAAACCCAAGTAGAACATAGTAATCTGGCTTAGTTGAAGAGACAAAATTTTGAGTTTATAGTGTTTGAAGATATTAGAAATTGTTGAGCAGAATTATCCAAGAACAGAAAAAAAAAAAAAAAAAGACTTTAGAAATCTGTGGTGAGATCTATTTGAATATCCATATGAATACTGAGATACTCATATGTCCAGAGCATACTCAACACCAGATGAGGGAAGATCAACTGGCCGTGAGCTAAAAGACAAACAATTTCCAGACAAGACTGGGAGCTATTCAAGTTCTCATCAGGCAACACAACAGATGTGCTTTAGTAGTAAACAACCATAGAGGAAAGATTAGTCCAGACCCATTTTGCAAAGTTTAAACATAAGAAATGACCTAGCTGATCTACAAGAAAGTTAACTGCATGCCAAAATAATATTCAGCTCTTTAGAGGAAGTCAACAAAATCCAGATATTCAACATAATGTTCACAATGCAGAGTATCTAATCCAAAATTACTTCATCAGAGAATAAGGGGGAAACATGCAGTGCAAAGATAGACTTTTCAATAAATGATAATGGAACAACTGAATATCCACATGCAAAAAAAATGCATCTATAGATAGACCTTACACCCTTCAAAAAGTGAGCTGCTGCTGCCGCCAAGTCACTTCAGTCTTGTCCATCTCTGTGCGACCCCATAGACGGCAGCCTACCAGGCTCCCCCGTCCCTGGGATTCTCCAGGCAAGAACACTGTAGTGGGTTCAAAAAGTTAGCTAGAATGGATCAAGACCTAAAAACATCAAATGCCAAACTATAAACCTCTTGAAAGATACAGAGAAAAAACTTTGGGCTTGACAATGACACTTAAATACAACATGAAAGGCATGTTATATGAAGGAGTTAATTGATAAGCAAGAATTCATTGAAATTAAAAATGTCTACTCTGTGAACGACAGTGAAAGAGAATGAAAAGACAAGCTACAGATAGGGAGGAAATATTTGCAAAAGACACAGCTCATAAAAGAACTGTTACCCAAAATGCACTCCAAGCTCATAAAACTCAACAGTAAGAAAACAACTGATTAAAATAAGACAAAGACCTCAACAGAAACCTTACCATATAAGACACAGAAGACAAATAATCACAGAAGAAGATGTTCTGCATTACATGTTTATCAGGGAAATGCAAACTAAAATGAGCTACTACTGCACATCTATTGGAATGGCCAAAATCTGGAACAGTGACCTCAAATTCTGGCAAGAAGATGGAAAAACAGGAACTTTCCTATCACACCATCTTCGTGATGGGACTGCAAATGGTAAGATTACTTTCGGAGACATTTGGCAGTTTCTTATAAACTAAACACTTCCTTACCTTATTCTGCAATCATGCTCCTTAGTATTTACCTAAAGGTATTGAAAATTGTTTCTACACAAAAACCTTCCCATGGATGTTCATAGAAGCTTTATTTTTAATTGGCAAAACTTGGAAGGAATCAAGATGTCCACCAGTAGGGGATGGATAAACTGTCGTACGTATAGATTATGAAATGTTGTTGTTCAATCACTCAGTCGTGTCAGACTCTTTACAACAACCCCATGGACTGCAGCATGTCACACATCCCTGTCCTTCACCATCTCCTGGAGCTTACTCAAACTCATGTCCATTGAGTTGGTGATGCCATTCAACCATCTCATTCTCTGTCATTGCTTTCTTCTTCTGCCTTCAATCTTTCCAAGCATCAGGGTCTTTTCTAATGAATCAGCTCTTCACATCAGGTGGCCAAAGTATTGGAGCTTTGGCATCAGTCCTTCCAGTGAATATTCAGGGTTGATTTTCTTTAGGATTGACTGGTTTGATCTCCTTGCAGTCCAAGGGACTCTCAAGAGTCTTCTCCAACACCACAATTCAAAAGCATCAGTTCTTCAGTGCTCAGCCTTCTTTACCGCCCAACTTCAGTTCAGTTGCTCAGTCGAGTTTGACTGTTTATGACAACCCCATGGACTGCAGCATTCCAGGCCTCCCTGTCCACCAGCAACTCCTGGAATTTACTCAAACTCATGTCCATTGAGTCGGTGATGCCATCCAACTATCTTATCCTCTGTTGGCCCCTTCTTCTGCCTTCAATCTTTCCCAGCATCAGAGTCTTTTCCAGTGAGTCAGTTCTTTGCATCAGGTGGCCAAACTATTAGAGTTTCAGCTTCAACATCAGTCCTTCCGATGAACACTCAGGACTGATTTTGGAGCCCCAAAAAAACTCTGCCACTGTTTCCACTGGTTCCCCAATCTATTTGCCATGAAGTGATGGAACCAGATGCCATGATCTTAGTTTTCTGAATCTTGAGTTCTAAGCCAACTTTTTCACTCTCCTCTTTCACTTTCATCAAGAAGCTCTTTACTATTTCTTCACTTTCTGCTATAAGGGTGGTGTCATCTGCATTGCTGCTGCTAAGTCGCTTCAGTCATGTCCAATTCTGTGCGACCCCATAAACGGCAGCCCACCAGGCTCTCCCATCCCTGGGATCTCCAGGCAAGAGCACTGGAGTGGGTTGCCATTTCCTTCTCCAATGAAAGTGAAAAGTGAAAGTGAAGTTGCTCAGTCATGTCTGACTATTAGTGACCCCATGGACTGCAGCCTACCAGGCTCCTCCATCATGGAATTTTCCAGGCAAGAGTACTGGAGTGGGTTGCCATTGCCTTCTCCACTGCATATCTGAGGTTATTGATATTTCTCCCAACAATCTTGATTCCAGCTTGTGCTTCATCCAGCCTAGTGTCTCTCATGATATACTCTGCATATAAGTTAAATAAGCGGGGTGACGATATACATCCTTGATGTACTTTTTTCCTGATTTGGAACCAGTCTGTTGTTCCATGTCTAGTTCTAACTGTTACTTCCTGACCTGCATACAGATTTCTCAAGAGGCAGGTCAGGTGGTCTGATATTCCCATATCTTTAAGAATTTTCCAGAGTTTGTTGTGGTCCACACAGTCAAAGGCTTTGGCATAGTCAATAAAACTTACATTATTCAGTGCCATGAAAATTCACTTTCAAGCCATGAAAAGACATGGAGAATTGTTAAATGCAACCTATTAATTATGAGATGACAATCTGAAAAGGCTGCCTTCTGTATGACTCCAACTATGTGAATTGTGAAAAAATCAGTAGCTGCCAAGGTGTGAGGGGAAAGAGGGATGAATAGTGTGAAAAGCAGAGGATTTGTATGGCAGCAAACAACTCTATTTAACGCTGATGTAGATATACATCATTATGTTGTTAAATTGCTCAGTCGTGTCCGACTCTTTGCAATCTGCTTTGCTCCTCTGCCCATGGAGTTCTCCAGGCAATAATGCTGGAGTAGGTAGCCATTTCTTTCTCCAGGGGATTTTCTTGACCCAGGTATCAAACCCAGGTCTCCTGCAATTCAGGTAGATTCTTTACCATCTGAGCTACTAGGGAAGCCCATGTGTATTGTTATACATTTATCCATACTCTAAGAATATGCAGCACCAAGAATGAAGCCTATGTAAGCTATGGACATTGAGTAATGATTTGTCAATGCACGCTGATCAGTTGTAACAAATTTATCATTTTGTTGAAAGATGTTGATAATGGTAAAGGCTAGATATGAGTAGTCACAGGGTGTAAATGGGAAATCTCTGAATCTTCCCCCTCAGTTTTACTGTGAACCTAAAACTGCTCAAAAAAATAAAGTCTATTTAATTTTTGAAACAAACATCAATTTCCAAATTTGATGAAAACTAAAATCCCAATGATCCCCAAATTTTACTGATTCCCAAAATGGAAAGACATAAAGAAAACCATAACAATGTACACCTTAATCAAGTTGCCTAAAACTAATGGTATAAACAACAGTATTTTTTAAAAAGGGAAAAAACTTAATGCTTGCAGAGAAAAAAAAGACTCAGAGTTGCCATCTTATCAAAAGCAATGCAAAAAAAGCAGTGTGATGACATCTTTAAAGTCTTGAAAACCACAACCAAAACCCCTGTGAATCTAAAGTCCTACATGCAATGAAATTTTCATAAAAAGTGAACATGAAATGGAGACATTTTCTTATAGACAAAATTAAGAAAATGTATCACCAACAAAGCTGTGCTGCAAGACATTAACAGGAGATTCTTCAGGCTAAAGGAAAATTCTACCCAATGGAAACTCAAGTGTATTTTATTGTAAAAACAAACAAAATTTAAATATGTGAATAAATTAATATTTTTTGTCCTTTTTAAGTTTCTTTATAAATGATTCACAATTTCAAAAAAAATCAACAAGTGTAATATTTATATTATTGTTATATGGATGTTATAATACATATTGAGAAGTAAAAAGTATGGGAATAAGAGTATAAATAATATGAGAAGATTAAATGGAGGTATACTGCCCTAAGACTCTTCTGCCATATATGCATATGCTTAGTCGCTCAGTTGTGTCCAACTCTTTGTGACCCCAGGGACTGTAGCCTGCAAGCCTCCTCTGTCCATGGGGATTCTCCAGGCAAAACTACTGGAGTGGGTAGCCATTTCCTTCTCCAGGGAATCTGCCCAACCCAGCGATGAAACCCAAGTCTCCCGCATTGCAGGCAGATTCTTTACCATCTGAGCCTCCAAAAATATGGACACAACTCTGCAGATGTGCATACTAAGTCACTTCAAGTCATGTCCAACTCTTGGTGACAATGGACAGTAACTCACTAATCTAAAAGAAAAGGAAAAAGGGAAAATGAAACAATGAATGAGAGAGAAGAAGAGAGACAAATAGAAAACTAATAACCAAATGAGAAATTAAATGCTACTAAAAAAGAAAATTAGATTAACTGTACGTGTATGGTAAATACTCCCATCAAAAGAAAGAAATTATCATACATGGAAGACTCCTACACTATGGTGTATATAAAATTCATATATTAAATATGAGACACAGGTAATTTACAAGTAAAAGGATAAAAAAGATAAACCATGCAAATACTGTCTAAAAAAACTGGAGTAGCGATTTTGATATTAACCTTTTTAGACTCCAGGGCAAGGTGCATTTTCATAAATAAAAAGAGATCTTGCATATGACAGAAGTGTCAATTCAGCAAGAAGACTTAATAATGCAAGATAAATATGTACCTCACACTCAAGCTTCAAAATCCATAAGGCAAAAACTAACCAAACCAAAAGGAGATACAAACAAATCCACAATTAGATAGGCATCCTCGCTGCTACTTGTTCACTAAGTAAATAACTAAACAAATGGAAAATCAGTAAGAATATAGGAAAATTGAAGAATAGTATCAATCAAATTGAGCTAATCAACATTTATAGAAAACCCCACTGAACAGTGGCAAAATGCACATACTTTTGAAGTGCATATAGGTCACTGACCAAGTACTGGTGGTTTTAAAAGATGATTGAATTATAAAGAGGGTGTTCTCAGATCAGAGTAGAATCAAACTAAAAAGATATCTAGAAAATGCTTTAAAACAGAAATATAAGCAACATGCCTTTAAATAGCTTGTGGATCAAAGGAGGAATCATAAGGGTAATTAGAAAATATTTTAAATGAAAATCAATAATCACCATCAATATCTATGGGGTTCAGATAAGGCAGTATATTTTAAAATTTTTATAGTTTTAAATGCTCCTATAGGAGTGAAGAGAGAGTTTCTACTCTCTTAGCTTCTACTGTAGTAAAGTAGGAGGAAAAAGTGCAAACTAAAACCAAAATAAGTACAAGGAATAAAATAATGAAGATAAGAGCAGGGATCAGTGAAAGAAAATGCAGGCAAAACAAAAAAGAAATCATGCAATACAATGCAAATTTGCAAAGCATTCTAAGCTTGTTTTATTCTAATTAATAATATTGATAGCATCTAGCTGGAATGATTAATATAAAAATAAATAACCACACACAAATTACCAATATCAAGAATAATTAGTCTTCAGAGATTTAAAAAGCAAAAAGGCATTATTGCCAACAACTTATAAACAATTGACAAATCCTTTGAAAGACAAAAATATCAGAACTGAACTGTAAATTTTAATACACTGCTTCGAAATTGAAATTGCCTTACATCTATTAAATAAGTTGAAATCGTAATTAAAAGCCTTCCAAAATGTTAGCTCTGGACCCACATGGGTTCACTGGTGAATTTTATTTTAAAAAAGTCATAAGTAATATAAATATTCTGTAAACTATTTTAGAAAAGAGAGGAAATAGTTTGTTGAGACCAGGTGTTACTCTGATACCAAAATGATACAAAGAAATGACAGGAAAAGAAAATCACAAAGCAATAATATTCATGAACATAGACACCTAAGTCCTTAACCAAATTCTCAAGAAAATCATATCTGTACTCTATAAAAATGATACTACATAATGACCAAATGGAGTACTGGGAATTCATGATAGGCTTAGCATTCGAAAGTTAAACAGTGTTAGTCTCCATACTGAAAAAAAGAAAGAAATTCAGATGATCAGCTCATGAGATTTAGAAAAAAAAAATTACAAAATGAAGCACTCATTTATAGTAAAATTATCAGCAAACCATGAATAAACAAACATTGTTAAACTCTGAAGTACAGCTAAAAACCAAAGACTATAGCTAACAGCAGAATTAATTGTGATAAACTAAATAATTATTTTTAAGCATTTGAACAAAGTAAGGATGGCTGCTTACAGCACTTCCATTCGGTAATGTGCTGCAGGTCCTACCCAATGAAAAAAGAAAAATAAAAGAGATGTAGGTTGAAAAGAAAGAATAAAATATTGTTTATTCACAGAAGACAAGATCATGCACGTAAAAAAAAAAAATTCTATACAAAAGCTGTGTGTGTGTTTAGTTGCTCAGTTGGGTCTGACTCTTTGAGACCCCATGGACTGTAGTCCACCAGGCTCCTCTGTCCATGGGTATTCTCCAGGCAAGAATATTGCAGTGGGTCACCATGCCCTCCTCCAGGGGATCTTCCCAACCCAGGGATCAATCCCAGGTCTCCCGCATTGCAGGCCGATTCCTTACCATCTGAGCCACCAGGGAAGCTGGAATGAATTAGGTAGTTTACTAATGTAACATGATAATATACATAATATACAGTAAATCAATAGGTCAATATACATAAATCAACTGCATTTCTACATTCAAGCCATAAGCAATTAGAAAGAAAATGAAAATGAAAGCATCAAACCTAAGAATAAATTTTTTAAATATGCAAGACACTCCTCCCCACCCCCTGACCAAGTCATCCATAGATTTTGTGCAATCTCAGTAAAAATCCCAGGAGGCTTTCTCTAAACACTGACAGTCCAATTCAAAACCTTATGTGAAAGTTGATAAATGCTTCCATTTATAAAATAAATAAGCTGTAGGGAAATAACATATTGCCTGGTGACCATAGTTAATAAAAAATTCTGTCACTGTAAATAGAGATGGATGCTAACTAGACTCATCATGGTGATTGTTTTGCAGTATATAAAAATAGTGAGTCATTATATTGTGCATCTGAAACAATGTTGTATGTCAATTATACCTCATTTTAACCTCTCCAAAATTTTTGAAATGAAAATCGAAAAAGATTTTTTAGTTTTTATGGAAATACAAAAAATACAGAATATCCAAAACAGTTTTGAAAGAAGAAAAACAAAATTTCACAAACAAAAATTGGAAAGTTAAAGTGTCTAGCAATGCCTGAAGTGGGCAAGGAAATGGAACAATGAGAATTCTCTTACCTCACTGATGAGAATGTAAGATGGTGCTTTAGAGAATTGTTTAGCAGTGTTCTTTTCTTTTTTAATCTAGTTTAATGTAAGTTCATCAGAGGACTCAGCAATTCCACTTTAATATATCTGTACCAGAGAAATGAAAGCATATTTCCATACAAAAACTTGTGCACCCCAATATTATAGAAGCTTTATTCATAGGCAAAAATCAGGACAACCTCAAGTTCTAAGAGATGAAAGGATAAACAGATACTCATTCAGTGAAATACTACTCAACCAAAAACATGCATGACTCTAAGAAATATGCTTACGTAGTAAATCCAGACACAAAAGGTCTGTACCTGGGTAACTCTAATGAAATTCTATGACTAGACCTAATCTATAATGACAAAAATATTTATCTCTGATTGCCTGCACTCAGAAGTGGTGTACAAGAATTTGCACAAAGGCATTTTTTTAGAGATTGAACTGTTCTGAATCTAATGTGCATTTGTCTAAACTCATTGAATTGAATATTGACTGTATATAGAAAATTATACTTGAAAATTTTAACTGAAAAAAGGGAATGGAAAAAATAATGAGAGATTTCAAACTGGAGGTATTCTTAACAATGCCCCTCATTCACTTCAGCCCTAGATTTTACTGACTTGTGCCCAAAGGACCAGGGTTTAATTTAGGTTCTACAGTTAATTAGCTTTGTGACCTCAGGTAAGTCACTCACTTCTCTTAGCTTCTTTCTTGGCCAATGAGAGGACTGGACTAGAGAATCTCAAAGGTCCATCAATTTCTGAAAATCTGGAGTGAAAAAATATATAATTGAAACCTTAATAGAATCATTAAAATATTCTTTTCAGTTCATTTTACTTTCAGTTTAATAAAAAATAAACAACATACATTTATGAAAATGCATTTACATGATTTATAATTTAATACTGGAAGACTTTTCCCAACACTGGATAGATCTTATTACCTATTAAAACAGAGGATACCAGAAATGACAGGGTTCTAGCTGCCCAAGCAAGGGAAGTAGATACTATTCTTTCTTTGTGTTTATTCGCTAGGAATCTCAAAGACAAGATTGGTTTCTCTTTCTGATAGTCATCAACACTAAACATTATTAGGCAAAAATTTGATTATTAAGTTATCCAATTATTTTAAGGGTACAGAAAACATCTAATACAAAGCAGAAAGATTTCTGGTTTGGTTATTGCATTTGAAATGTGATCTACAAATGTGATTACATAATCAGCTTGCCCCTGACTTCCCAGCTGTCATAATACAAATTATTTATATTGAGGTATATTATATAATATTTTATTAGTTTCAAAAATACAAAATAATTTTAATGTTTGTGTATATTGTGAATTGATCACCAAGATAAGTGTAGTTAACATCCATCACTATATACAGTGGCAGTTCTTGTGATAAAAACTTCAAACATCTACTCTTTTAGCAACTTCTATTAGAGGTATACCTAGAGATATTTTGGGTTCAGTTCCAGACTACCCCCAATAAAGTGAATAATGCAATAAAGCTAGTCACACAAATTTTTGGTTTCCCAGTGTATATAAAATATATTTATTTTGTACTGTACTTAGTCTACTAAGTGTACAATAGCACTGTGCCTGGAAAAAACAATGTACTAACTTTAAAAATGCTTCATTGTTAATTCCAACCATCATCAGAGCTGTGAGTTATAATCTTTTTGTTGGTAGAAAGTCTTACCTCCATTTGGATGGTGCTTCTTTTATTCCTTAAAATAAGACAATGAAGTTTGCTTCATCAATTATTACTTTATTTACAAACAATACCTCTGTATTATGCAATGCTGTTTGATAGCATTTTTTCCACAGCAGAACTTCTTTCAAAACTGGAGTCAGTTCTCTCAAACACTGCCACTGCTTTATAAACCAAGTTTATGTAATAGTCTATATAGTTTGCTGTCATTTCAACAGTCTCTACAGAATCTTTACCAGAAATTGATTCCATCCCAAGAAACCTCTTTTTTTGTTCATCCATAAGAAGTAACTCATCTGTTCAAGTTTTATGATGAAATTACAGCAATTAAGTCCAATCTGTAGGTTCCACTTCTAGTTCTCTTGCCATTTCCACTACATCTAAAGTTACTTCCCCCATGGAAGACTTGAACCTCTCAAAATCTTCCATGAGGGATGGAATCAACTTCTTCCAAATTCCTAATAATGTTGGTATTTTGACTTCTTCCTATGGATCATGAATTTTCTTAATGACATCTAGAATGATGAATTCTGTATAGAAGGCTTTCAATTGTCTTTGCCTAGCTCCATCAGAGAAATCATTATCTATGGCATCTATAGCCTTATGAAATGCATTTCTTAAATAATAAGACTTTAAAATGAAATTACTTCTTGATCCATGGGCTACAGAATAGATGTTGTGTTAGCAGGCAAGAAAACATCAGTCTCATATATCTCCATCAGAGCTCTCAGGTGACCAGGTGTGTCATCGATGAAGAGTAATATTTTGAAAGGATTTTGTGTGTGTGTGTGTGTGTGTGTGTGCAGTAGGTCTCATCAGTGGACTTAAAATATTCACTAACCATGTTGTCAGCAGATGCACTGTCATCCAGGCTTTGTTGTTCCATTTAGAAAGCACAGACAGAGTAGATTTAGCATAATTCTTAAGGCCCTAGGATTTTCAGAATGGTAAATAAGCCTTGGCTCATTTAATGCAGGGGCCAAGTCAGCAGCCGCATTAGCCGCTAACAGGAGAGTCAGCCTGTACTTTGAAGTTATCAAGCCGGGCATTGACTTCTCTCCTCTAGCTATGAAAGTCCTAGATGGCATCTTCTTCCAACAACAGGCTGTATTGTTTATATTGAAAATCTGTCATTTAGTGTAGCCACCTTCATCTTAGCTAAATCTTCTGGATATCTTGCTGCTGCTTCTACATCAGCATCTGCTGCTTCCTCTTGCACTTAGATTTTATGGAGATGGCTTCTTTTCTTAAACCTCATGAACCAACCCCTGCTAGCTTCAAAATTTTCTTCTGCAATTTCTTCATCTCTCTCAGCCTTCATAGAATTGAAGAGAGTTAGAGTCTTTCTCTGGGTTAGGCTTTGGTTTAAATGAAGGTTGTGGCTGGTTCAGTCTTCTGCCCAGACCTCTAAAGCTTCCTTCATATTCTCAGTAAGGCTGTTTCTCTTATAATCTCTGTGTTCACTGGAGTGCACTTTTAATTCCCTTCAAGAACTTTTTCTTTGCATTTATGACTTAGTTAAACTACTTGACAGTAGAGGCCTAGCTTTTGGCCTGTCTCAGTTTTTTACATGCCTTCTTCACTAAGCTTAATCATCTACAGTTTTGATGTAAAGCAAGGGATGTGTGACTCTTCCTTCCACTTGAACTCTTACAGATCAGTTTGAGATTATTAAGTGGCCTAATTTCAGTTATTTTTGTTTCTTGGAGAATAGGGAGGGTCAAGTAAAGGGAGAGAGATGAGATAATGGCCAGTCAATTAATTTTGCCATCTTACATGGCTATAATACCTTTTGACCCCCTTCACCAGTTCACCCACCCCCAACCTCTTGTCCCTGGGAACCACCAACATATACTCGATATCTATGAGCTCAGATTTTTGTTTTAGATTCCACATATAAGTAAAATCATATGGCATTTGTCTTTCCCTGTCTGACATTTTATTTAGTATAATACCCTATAGGTCCATCCATATTGTTGCAAATGGCCAGCTTTCATTCTTTTTATGGCTGCAGAATATCTCATTGCGTGTGGTCTCACTGAGACCATGTCTTATTTCATTCATCTATTGATGTGCAGTTAGATTGTTTCCACATATTGACTATGTAAATAATGCTGCAGTGAACATAGGAATGCATGTTTCTTCAGGCTAGTGTTTTGGGTTTTTTGAATAAATACTCAGTAGTGGAATGGTTGTATCATATGATAATTCTACTTTTAACTCTCTGGGGAAACTCCATACTGTTTTTCCATTGTGGCCTCTCTGATTTTCATTTCCACCAACAGTGCACAAGACTTTCCTTTTCTCCATATCCTCACCAACTGTTATTTCTTGCCTTTTGATGATAGCCATTATAGCATTTGCATTTCCCTGATGATTAATGGTATTGAGTATGTTTTCATGTATGCTCAGCCATCTGTGTGTCTTCTTTGGGGGAAAAAAATGTCTCTTTGGATTCTATGCCCATTTTTTTAATTGAACTTTCTTTTTTGCTATTGAGTTTTGTGAATTATTTGTATATTTTGGATATTATCCTCTTATCAGATGAATGCTTTGCAAATATTTTCTCCCACTAATTAAGTAACCTTTTCATACTGTTGAAGGTTTCCTTTGTTGTATAGAAGCTTTCTATTTGATGTAGTCCAATTTGATTATTTTTGCTGTTGTAGACTTTGATTTTGGTGTCAAATCAAAAAAAAAAAAAAATTATCACCAAGACTGATGTCAAGGAGCTTATCACCTGCATTTTCCTCTCATGTTTTATGGTTTTACATCTTAATTCAAAACTTTAATCTATTTTGAGTTAGTTTTTGTGTACAGAGTAAGATAGAGGTCCAATTCCATCCTTTTGCCAAGGGCTGTCCAGTTTTCCCAACACTGTTCATTGAAGAGACAGTCCTTTCCTCATTGTATGTTTTTGGGTCCTTTGTTGTAAACTACTTGACCACATACGTGTGGATTTATTTCTGGGTTTTGATCCTGTTGCATTTACCTATGTTTTTGTTTTTATAACAATACCATACTGTTGAATATTAAAGCCTTGTAACATAATTTGAAACCAGGGAGCATGATGCCTCCAACTTTATTCTTTCTCAAGATTTCTTTTGCTATTCAGGCTTCATGTATGTGGTTCCATACATATTTTAGGTTTGTTTATTCTATTTCTGTGACTGATTCTAATTGGCATTTTGATGACATTGAATCTGTAGACTACTTTGGACAGCATAGATATTTCAACAATACCATTTTTTTTCCCCCAATCCATGAGCATGGAATATCTTTCCATTATTTGTGTCTTCTTCAATTTGTTTCACCAATGTCTTAGTTTTCAGTGTACACATTTTTTACCTCTTAGACTTAACTTATTCCCAGATATTTTATTCTCTTTGATGAAATTGTAAAAAGGATTTTATTCCATGTTTCTCTTTCTGATAACTTATTAGTGTATAGATACACAGCAGGTTTTGTATATTGATTTTTAATCCCACGACTTTACTGAATTTGTTCAACAGTTTTCTTGTGGAGTCATTAAGGTTTTCTATATAATATGTTGTCTGCAAATAGTGACAGTTTTACTTCTTCCTTTCTGATTTGAATGTCATTCATTTCTTTTTCTTGACTAATAGCTCTGACCAATTCTGTATTGAATAAAAGTAATGAGAGTGGGTATCCTTGTCTTGTTTCTGATTTTAGAAGAAATGCTTTTGCCATTTCATCATTGAGTATGATGTTAGCTAAGGGCTTGTCATGAGTCGAATTTATTATGTTGAGATATGTTCTCTCTGTTCCCCATGTTGAGAGTTTTTAAATTCTGTAGTGAATTTTCTATGTGATTCTGTTTTCCAGTGTATATGTAAATATACACGAGAATATGAAGGTTGAACTCTCCTTTGCTATTTTGTTTATATGACTTTACTATGTGTTTTAAGGCATTAAAATCCTCCAAATTATTTTTTTAAAAAACCCTTACTATGTGCCTAAATATCAGACAAAGTTTTAAACCAGTTTTACCTTCCCTTTTATATCGCTCTGCACTCTGCCTGGTTGCTGGTTGCTGGTTTAGATGCTAAATTGTGTCTGACTCTTGCAACCCCATGGACTGTAGCCCTGCCAGGCTCCTCTGTCCATGAGATTTTTCAGGCAAGAATACTGGAATAGGTTGCCATTTCCTTCTCCAGGGGATCTTCCGCACCCAGGGATAGAACCTGGGTCTCCTGCATTGCAGGCAGATTCCTTACCAACTCAGCTATGAGGGAAGCCCTCTGCACTCTAAAGCATGTTTAATTTGTAAAGAACCAAACACACTACCTGGTCGTGTCAGAGTTTAGGTAGTAGCTTGGTGCAGGACTAGGGTTTGGGTGAAGGGAGTGAGGCACTTGCCTTGGGTGCCAAAAACTCATGATCAAGATAAAAAATACTTAATGCATTATTTTTAAAAACAAAATTTAAGGTAAAAAAAAATCCAAGGTAAGAAGAATAACAGCATTTTGAATAAAGACATGATTGGGCAAGATACTGAATTGAATACCACATGTTTTAATTCATTCTTACATGACAAAATTGTGTTCTTCATTATGCAGCTTCTAATTTATAGGAAAAATAATGAATTACGTATATGGAAATGCTTTTTCTAACATTAGTTTAAGAGGTTGACACAAACTAGAATTAATTACACAGTTGACAAACAGCAGAAGTCAAAGACCTTGAAGCTGTGATTAAAAAAAAACACAAATAAGTTTCTGTATACTTCCTTAGGCTTGGAATCATATTTCAGATGATTTTTTGGGACACTGGACTAGAAATAAGGAAAAAATAAATTTTATCTGTGCGGGAAGAAACACAGTTTGGATCCCAAACCTAAGAAAAGAGATTCCTATCTTTTATATAAGTACTATATTATATCATTTAGGAATTTTCTCACCTGTGTTAATAAGGATAGTATTTGTCAATCACAAATAGGTCCTCTGCTGCTGCTGCTGCTAAGTCACTTCAGTCGTGTCCGACTCTGTGCGACCCCATAGACAGCAGCCCACCAGTCTCCCCCGTCCCTGGGATTCTCCAGGCAAGAACACTGGAGTGGGGTGCCATTTCCTTCTCCAATGCATGAAAGTAAAAAGTGAAAGTGAAGTCGCTCAGTCGTGTCCGACTCTAGCGACCCCATGGACTGCAGCCCACCAGGCTCCTCCATCCATGGGATTTTCCAGGCAAGAGTACTGGAGTGGGGTGCCATTGCCTTCTCTGAATAGGTCCTCTAGAGTTCCTTATTTCAAGTGATATCTGAATCTCATTAGCTTTTATTTACTGACAGTTTAAAAACTGACATATTTGTCCTTGTATTTTTACTAGTCTGTTATCAGACCAATTCAGAAAAACCTCATGTTTCAGCCCCACCATTGAGTCACAATAACATAGAAAAATCTGTCCAGAAACCATGCATGTAAAAAAAACTGAGTTAAGTAATAGAAGGAAAATAGTCTCAAACATTCTACTTTCAGAACCCTACAATTATATATTAATAGTATACTAAATTAACTAAAATCTATATGTTTAGATGATGGCCATTACTATCATACTTTTTCTATATTTCAACATAAATGTTTTAATAGTACATGTTACCAATGAAATAGAGTATAAAAAGCTTCTTTAAAATATTACAAAATCTCAGAGACAATGAATGTTATTTTATACCAATAACAGAAGTAAACCAGTCAATGGTTGTGAATTTGGATTTTTTAACCCATGTACATTATCTCCATATCCATGTCCCTGTGTTGAAAGTAATTAATATGTACGATTCATTTAGTATATTTTAAGAAGCACTTCAGGCTAATAACTATAAAATTATGCCTAAGACATAAGGTCACTGAAATTCTGTCTAAGGCTGAGGGCATCATATCAAAATAGAGGTAGCATATATGAGCAATATTTTTTTCATATTTTACATAAAATTTTTGCTTTTAGTATGTGTGAGCCTGGTAAAGTTTTAATGTGAGCTCTGCAATAGAGTGCACCACCTCTAGTTTTTATATCACATTCTTTTTACAAAAAGTGACCTACCACTAATACAATGTGTTTTATGTGTGTAACTGCCAGTAAGCAGTAAAAGTGCTGTTTCTGTAGATTTTCTTCCACTATATATACAGAAGCATAGCCTAGGTGGTGTGTTTATTCACCCAATATCACTACGGTGGTTAAATCCACATAAAGCCATTTCTATCTGGATATAGCTATATAAAAATCACAAGAATAACTGGTACAGTTCTACAGGTTATACACTTTTTGGAGCCTACGGTTAAAATTCTTCTGTCAGGGAGATTGGTTGATGAAACTTCCGCTTACCTACAGACATTTTTGTGTAAGTAGGAACATGAATATCAATTCCTCTCCTCCCCTGTCTGGCAGTATTTCTGTACATGAGGAGGTAAGTGCAAGAGGGGATGCCCATATCTGCCCAGACAAAAGCCTGGATCACTACCTAACTTGGGATGTAGCTCATCTTAGCTTCTTTCTTCTTTATTAAAAAAATTAGGTATAGTTGACATACAATATTAGTTTTAGGTGTACAACATGGTGATTAAAGTTTTTTTATAGATTATACTCCAGTGCCAAAGAATGCTTGAACTACCATGCAATTGTACTCATCTCACATGCTAGTAAAGTAATGCTCAAAATTCCCAAGCCAGGCTTCAATAGTACATGAACCGTGAACTTCAGATGTTTAAGCTGGTTTTAGAGAAGGCAGAGGAACCAGAGATCAAATTGCCAACATCTGCTGGATCATCAAAAAAGCAAGAGAGTTCCAGAAAAACATCTACTTCTGCTTTATTGATTATGCCAAAGCCTTTGACTGTGTGGATCACAACAAGCTCTGAAAAATTCTTAAACTGGTAGGAATACCAGACCACCTGACCTCCCTCTTGAGAAATCTGTATGTAGGTCAGGAAGCAACAGTTAGAACTGGACATGGAACAACAGACTGGATCCAAATAGGGAAAGGAGTACATCAAGGCTGTATATTGCCACCCTGTTTATTTAACTTATATGCAGAGTACATCATGAGAAACGCTGGGCTGGAAGAAGCACAAGCTAGAATCAAGATTGCCAGGAGAAATATCAATAACCTCAGATATGCAGATGAAACCACCCTTACGGCAAAAAGCAAAGAACTAAAGAGCTTCTTGATGAAAGTGAAAGAGGAGACTGAAAAAGCTGGCTTTAAGCTTGAGCTTTAAGCTCAAGATTCAGAAAACTAAGATCATGGCATCTGGTCCCATCACTTCATGGCAAATAGATGGCGAAACAGTGGAAACAGTGACAGACTTTTTTGGGGGCTCCAAAATCACTGCAGATGGTGACTGCAGCC
Organism: Bubalus kerabau; assembly: GCF_029407905.1. Classification (NCBI taxonomy): domain Eukaryota; kingdom Metazoa; phylum Chordata; class Mammalia; order Artiodactyla; family Bovidae; genus Bubalus; species Bubalus kerabau. Next base: position 56,458,441 of record NC_073631.1, read on the forward strand.
ATGAAATTAAAAGACGCTTGCTCCTTGAAAGAAAGTTATGACCAACCTAGACAGCATATTCAAAAGCAGAGGCAATACTTTGCCAACAAAGGTCCGTCTACTCAAGGCTATGGTTTTTCCAGTGGTCATGTATGGATGTGAGAGTTGGACTGTGAAGAAGGCTGAGTGCCAGAGAATTGATGCTTTTGAACTGTGGTGTTGGAGAAGACTCTCAAGAGTCCTTTGGAGAGCAAGGATATCCAATCAGTCCATCCTAAAGGAAAGTAATCCTGAATATTCATTTGGAAGGATTGAAGCTGAACTCTAATACTTTGGCCACCTGATAAAAAGAACTGAATCAATTGAAAAAACCCTGATGCTGGGAAAGATTGAAGGCGGAAGAAGGGGCAATGGAGGATGAGATGGTTGGATGGCATCACCAATTCATTGGAGATGAGTTTGGGTAAACTCCAAGAGTTGGTCGACAGGCCAGGCATGCTGCAGTCCATGGAGTCACAGAGTTGGACATGACTGAACAACTAATCTGAACTGATACTCCATTTAAAGTTATTTTAAATCATTGACTATATTCTCTGTGCTGTACAGTGTATCCTTGTAGCATTTTTATTTTATGCATAGCAGTTTCTAATACATTATCTTATACCTCATCTTGCCCCTCCCCTACTTCCTCTCCTAACTGATAAATGCTAGTTTGTTTTCTGTAATCTATGAATCTGTTTCTATTTCGTTATAATCATTGATTTTATATATTAGATTCCATGTATAAGCGGTAACATACAGCATTTATCTTTCTCTGAATTATCTCACTAAGCCTAATGCCCTCCAGGTGCATCCATGTTGTTGCAAATGGTTAATTTTCATTCTTTTTTGTTGCTGAGTAATATTCAGTTATTGTATGTATGATGTGTGTGTACATACCACATCATCTTTATACATTCATCTGTTGATGAATACTTAGATACTTAGGTTGTTTCCATATCTTGGCTATTGTAAATAATGTTGTTAGGAATATTGGAGTACATGTATATTTTAGATTTAATGTTTTTATTTTCTTTGAATACATATCCAGGAGTGGTATTTCTGGATTATATGATAGTTCTACTTTTAGTTTTTTGAGGACCTTCCCTACTGTTTTCCATGATGACTGTGCCAATTTACATTTCTGCCAAAAGTGTCCCCTTTCTCAACATACTCACCAGCATTTGTTATCCATGGTCTTCTTGATGATAGCCATTCCAACAAGAATAAAGTGATATCTCATTGTTGTTTTGATTTGTACTTCTCTAACAGTTAGCTGGGAGGGATTGGGGGCAGGAGGAGAAGGGGATGACAGAGGATGAGATGGCTGGATGGCATCACCGACTCGATGGACGTGAGTTTGAGTGAACTCCAGAAGTTGGTGATGGACAGGGAGGCCTGGCATGCTGTGATTCATGGGGTCACAAAGAGTTGGACACGACTGAGTGACTGAACTGAACTGAACAGTTAGCTATGTTGAGCATCTCTTCGTGTTACTTTTAGCCATCTCTATGTCTTCTTTGGAAAAATGTTTATTCAAGTCTTCTGCGCATTTTTTGACTGGATTGTTTATTTGTTTTGCTATTGAATTGTATGAGTTGTTTATATATTTTGACTATTAACCTCTTAGTCATATCATTTGCATATCATTATTAGGTTGACTTTTCATTTTGTAGGCAGTTTCCTTGTGCAAAAGCTTTTATGTTTAATTAGATCCCATTTGTTTATTTTTGCTTTTGTTTCTAAAATATTGCTACAATCTATGTCAGAGGGTATCTGCCTATGTTTTCTACTAAGGGTTTGTGGTTTCTGGTCTTACATTTAGGGTTGATTAAAGACCTAAAAATAAGACCATCTTACCTTATTTCTTCATTATTCTTCCTACCTACAAAAAAATATGAAAGTAACAAATTTCTCTAGTATAACTATCACTAGATTTATTTTATCTATATAACTTTTGTGGCAAGATTGTATATGAACTCCCTCCAAATCTAGGAGATGCTTTTCTTGAACATTCTCTCCCTTCACCCTGGCAATAATTTTTGGGAGTATCATCATATATAACTAAGAGGTAAAATATTAAGTTTCTTTGCAGCACCCCATGTTGTATAATTCGACAGTCACCTGAGGTTCAGATTTCCCAGGAAAGCAACTGAGAACTCATAGCATCTCATGGTAACAGGCCAGCTCTGTGAGAGTTTTGTCAGATATAGAGCTTGATATGCATTGCCTTTCTCAGCTCAGCAGAGACTCACTTACATAGGCCTGCCTCTTACATTCAGCAGCCAATTTATTCCCTTTTGAGTTACCTCAAGCATCATGTTTCAAAAATAAAATAAAATAAAAGTTGATAGCTAAAATGGAATTTGATCCAAGTATTTTACAATATAAAATCACATATCCATCATAGAAATATATTAAAGAAAACATGAACACATCAGTTGACACACACAAAAAAAATTTGAAACACACCATTTAGGATAAAAACCCTCAGCTAATGAGGAATACAAGATAACTTCTTCAATTTGATAAAGAATCTCTACATATAACCAACAGCAAACAGTATATTTAATGGGGAGTATTTAGACAAGTTCCCTTTAAGATCAGGAACACGACAATTATGTCCTTTCAACAGTCCTAATCAACACTGAAGTAGAAGTACCAGCTAAAGTAATAACACAAGAAAATAAAACTTTATATATGTGATAGAAAGAAATAATACTGTGTAATTAATAGATAATAGGATTATTTATGGTGGATACACGAAAATCAATAAGAAAAAAATCCTAGAACTAATAATTGAGTATAACTAGGTCTTTTAATACAAAGTTCAGTACAAAAATACCAGCAAAGAATGAATGGAATTTGAAATTTTAAAAATTACTATCTGTAGTAGTACCCCCAAAATGAAATTCTTCGGTACAAATCTAATAGAACATGTACTCAAAACACTCCTTCTGGTGTCAACCTTTAGATTCAGTGTAATCCAAATCAAAATCTCAGTAAAATATTTCACTGGTATTAAAAAAATTGATTTTAAAGTTTATATGAAAAGACAAGGAACTAGAATAGGTACCAAAGTACTGAAGAATTAAGTTGAACAATTCACATTCCCTGATTTCAAGACAAGTCTCTTCAGTAAATGATGCTGAAAAAATTTCACATCAGCATGTAAACAAAAATATTGGGACACAGATCTTACACCTTTCAAAAAATTGATTTAAGATGCACTATAGACCTAAATGTAAAATTCAAAACTATAATACTTTTTTAATATCCTTTTAAAAATATGTATTTATTTGTAATTGATTGATTGCTTTACAATATTGGCTTTATTTCTACCATACATCAACATGAATCAGCCATAGATGTACACATGTCCGCTCCGTCTCGAACCATCCTCCCATCTCCCACCCTTCTAGGTTGTTACAGAGCCCTGGTTTGAGTTTCATGAGTCACAGAGCAAATTTCCATTGGCTGTCTATTTTACATATGCTAGTGGATATGCTTCCACGCTGCTCTCTCCATTCATCTAACCCTCTCCTTCCTCTCCCCGACCCTTGTGCATGTTCTCTATGTCTGTATCTCCATTGCTGCCCTGTGAATAGGTTCATCCATATCATCTTTCTAGATTCCATATATATGTGTTAATATGTGATATTTGTTTTTCTCTTTTTGATTTACTTCACTCTATATAATAGGTTCTGTGTTCATCCACCTCATTAAAACTGACTCAAAAGTATTCCTTTTTATGGCTGAGTAGTATTCCATTGTATATATGTACCACAGCTTCTTTGTTCATCTGTTGATGGATCTTCCATGTCCCAGCTATTGTAAATAGTGCTACAGTGAACACTGAGATATGCGTGTCTTTTTCAGTTTTGGTTTCCTCAAGATATATGCCTAGAAGTGGTATTGCTGGGTCCTATGGTGGTTTTAGTCCTAGTTTTTTTTTTTTTTTTTTTAAGGAATCTCCCATACTGTCTTCCATAGTGACTGTATCAATTTACATTCCCACTGGCAGTGCAAGAGGGTTCCCTTTTCTCCACATCCTCTCCAGCACTTGCTGTTGGTGAATTTTTTGCTGATGGCCATTCTGACTGGAGTGAGGTGATATCTCATTGTATTTTTGATTTGCATTTCTCTAATAATGTGTGATGTTGAGCATCTCTTTATGTGTTTATTAGCCATCTCTATGTCTTCTTTGGAGAAATGTCTATTTAGGTCTTTTGCCCACTTTTTGACTGGGTTGTTTGTTTTTCTGGTATTGAGTTGTATGAGCTGCTTGTATATTTTAGAAATTAATCCTTTGTCAGTTGTTTAATTTGCTATTATTTTCTCCCATTCTGAGGACTGTCTTTTCACCTTGTTTATATTTTATTTGCTGTGCAAAAACTTTTAAGTTTCATTAGGTTCCACTTGTTTACTTTTGTTTTATTTCCATTATTCTAGGAAGTGGTTCATAGAGGATCTTGCTATGATTTATGACACACAGTGTTCTGCCTATGTTTTCTTCCAAGAGTTTTATAGCTTCTGGCCTTATATTTAGGTCTTTTATCTGTTTGGAGTTTATCTTTGTGTATGGTGTTAGGAAGTGTTCTAATTTCATTCTTTTACACATAGTTATCCAGTTCTACCAGCACCACTTACTGAAGAGACAATCTTTTTCCCATTGTATATTCTTGCATCCTTTCTCACAGATAAGGTGCCCATAGGTGTGTGTGTTTATCTCTGGGCTTTCTATCTTGTTCCATCCGTCTATTCCAGTACCATACTGTCTTGATGACTGTAGCTTTGTAGTATAGTCTGAAATTAGGTAAGCTGATTCTTCCAGATTCATTATTCTTAAGATTGCTTTGGCTGTTCAGGGTCTTTTGTGTAAAAAATGCCATTCTGTAAAAAATGCCACTGGTAATATAATCAGGATTGTGTTGAATCTGTCAATTGTGTTTGGTAGTATAGTCATTTCCACAGGATTGATTATTCCAACCCAGAAGCATGGAGCATCCCTCCATCTATTTATGTCATCTTTGATTTCTTTCATCAGTATCTTGTTTCTGTGTACATCTCTTTTGTCTCCTTACATAGGTTTATTTCTAGATATTTTCTTCTTTTTGTTGCAATGGTAAATGGGGTTGATTCCTTAATTTCTCTTTCTGATTTTTCATTGTTAGTATATAGGAATGCAAGTGATTTCTGTGTACTAATTTTGTATCCTGTCACTTTAATAAATTCACTGAGAAGCTCTAGTAATTTTCTGATAGTGTCTTTTGGGTTTTCTATGTTTGGGTTTTTTTGTGTTTTCTGTTAGTGTCTTTTAGGTATCATGTTATTTGCAAACCTATTGGTTTGAATGAAGAGGACAAGACTGCACACTCCAGTCCTTTGGTATTTGTTATTTGCCAAAAAAGAAAAAAAAAGGTTAAAAAGTTTTACTTCTTTCTTTCCAATCTAGATTCCTTTTATTTCTTTTTATTCTCTGATTGCCATAGGTAGGACTTCCAGAACTATGTTGAATAATAGTGATGAAAGTGGACACCCTTGTCTTGTTCCTGATCTTAGGGGGAATGCTTTCAGTTTTTCACCATTGAGAATAATGTTTGCTGTGGGTTTGTTGTATATGGATGGCCTTTATTATGTGAAGGTACTTTACTTCTATGCCTATTTTTTGAAGAGTTTTTGGTTGTTTTTTATCCTAAATGGGTGCTGAATTTTGTTGAAAGCTTTTCCTTCATCTGTTATCATATGGTTTTTATCTTTCAATTTGTTAATATGTGTATCACATTGATTGATTTGAATATATTGAAGAATCCTTGAATCCCTGGGATAAACCCTATTTGATCATAGTGTATGATCTTTTTAATGTGTTGTTGAATTCTCTTTGCTATAATTTTGTTGGATTTTTACATCTCTGTTCTTCAGTGATATTGGCCTGTAGTTTTCTTTTTTTATGGTGTCTTTGTCTGGTTTGGGTATCACGGTGATTGTGGCCTCATAGAATGAGTTTGAAAGTGTTCCAAAACTATAATGTGTATTAGTTGCTTAGTCGTGTCTGATTCTTTGCAACCCCACAGACCGTAGCCCACCAGGCCCCTCCGTCCATGGGATTCTCCAGCCAAGAACACTAGAGTGGGTTGCCATTTCCTTCTCCAAAAGGAACTATAGAAAGAAAGAAAGTGAAGTCGCTCAGTCATGTCTGACTCTTTACGACCCCATGGACTATAGCCTACCAGGCTCCTCCATCCATGGAATTCTCCAGGCAAGAGTACTGGAGTGGGTTGCCGTTTCCTTCTCCAACAACTATAATACTTCTTAAATAAAATATATAAGAAAACATACATGTCCTCAAGTTTGGTAATGAGTTTTGAAAACAACCACCAGTGGCACTTTCAGTTAGTCAGTTCAGTCGCTCAGTCGTGTCCAATTCTTTGCGACCCCATGAATCGCAGCACGCCAGGCCTCCCTGTCCATCACCAACTCCCGGAGTTCACTCAGACTCACATCCATCGAGTCAGTGATGCCATCCAGCCATCTCATCCTCTGTCGTCCCCTTCTCCTCCTGCCCCCAATCCCTCCCAGCATCAGAGTCTTTTCCAATGAGTCAACTCTTCACATGAGGTGGCCAAAGTACTGGAGTTTCAGCTTCAGCATCATTCCTTCCAAAGAAATCCCAGGGCTGATCTCCTTCAGAATGGACTGGTTGGATCTCCTTGCAGTCCAACGGACTCTCAAGAGACTTCTCCAACACCACAGTTCAAAAGCATCAATTCTTTGGCACTCAGCTTTCTTCACAGTCCGACTCTCACATCCATACATGACCACAGGAAAAACCATAGCCTTGACTAGATGGACCTTTGTTGGCAAAGTAATGTCTCTGATTTTCAATATGTTATCTAGGTTGGTCATAACTTTTCTTCCAAGAAGTAAGCGTCTTTTAATTTCATGGCTGCAGTCACCATCTGCAGTGATTTTGGAGCCCCAAAAAATAAAGTCTGACAGTGTTTCCACTGTTTCCCCATTTATTTCCCATGAAGTGATGGGACCAGATGCCATGATCTTCATTTTCTGAATGTTGAGCTTTAAGTCAACTTTTTCACTCTCCACTTTCACTTTCATCAAGAGGCTTTTCAGTTCCTCTTCGCTTTCTGCCATAAGGGTGGTGTTATCTGCATATCTGAGGTGTACTCTCCCCTTTAGTTAAAAACTAAAACTAAGTTAGGCAACTGTGGCCAGGTCAAAATGGAATCACATTATCTCTGACAGAACAATTTAACTTTTATCAAAGAGTCATTTTTGAGAGGAGAACCTGTTTAAATAAGTTAATAAATAAAAATAATAGCCAGGAAAAAAGTTTGAATTGGGCTATTTCTAAGAAAAAAAAAATTTATTTTCCCACAATTTTCCAAAATGTGACAACTTGCAATTTGCCTGCTTCGTTCTATTTTCATTCACAAAAGATGTATGTGTGATTGCTTCTCGGACTGACACTGAGCCAAGTTTACGTATCCATTTTATTTTTATGCTGTTCGATTTAAATTATTTTATGGTGCAGAATGTAGTCATGAAGGGGTGCCTCACAGCCTGGAATATCTGGCACTGTAGTAGGTGTCAACAGAATAATCAGTTGTTCCCATGGCTAATTCTTGCCCCATCTTCTCACAGAAAGTTGGGGCGTTAAAAGAAGGTGATACTTAATTCACAGAAAGAAGGAAGGCCATTTAATTGGATTAGCTGGCATCTCCCTTTCATTTGTCTCTTTTTATCCCCACCTCTTAATAAGCCCTCCCCTCCACCTCCTGCCCCCACCCGGCCCCCCAACACACATCAGTAGTAACAGGGTTTGGCAGTTATGCAGAAAACAGAAGCTAGTTTTGAGATGAACCTATTGGTTTGAATGAAGAGGAAAGACCACACACTACTTCAGTCCTCTGGTATAAAGCATTGCATCTCCCTTGACCACCTCATTCTTATGTGATCTCTTCACCAACTACTACCCCCTGCTTCCACTTGTGGGTCAGGTAATAAGTGTTTTTTGTGAGTGTAAGTATTCAGATTGTCCTTCTGAAAGGTCAGGACTTGGTGGCCATGAGGTACTCTCTCTTTCTCATGCAGTAAAATTCAAATTTTACTTGACTTAGCGTCTGCAAGTTTTAACTCTAGTCTTTCTGTTTATATACCATCATTATAAATAAGGAGAATCAGAATACAATAATCCAGAGTCAATAACCTTTTAAATTAATGATAAATGAAAATGGACTTCATTTCTCACTCAAATGGTTGTTGTAGTCTGCTGCTGCTGCTGCTAAGTCACTTCAGTCATGTCCGACTCTGTGCGACCCCATAGACGGCAGCCCACCAGGCTCCCCCGTCCCTGGGATTCTCCAGGCAAGAACACTGGAGTGGGTTGCCATTTCCTTCTCCAATGCATGAAAGTGAAAAGTAAAAGGGAAGTCGCTCAGTTGTGTCTGACTCTTAGCGACCCCATGGACTGCAGCCTACCAGGCTCCTTCACCCATGGGATTTGCCAGGCAAGAGCTGTAGTCTAGTGCCTTATTATATGACTAGCAATATTTGAGCCAGAGAGGTATTATCTAGTGGAAGAATTCAAAATTCATAATGAAAGAATTTGAGTCCATTCTCTCTCCAGGTAGCAAAGAACACAACTGTATCAAACATGTACTGAAAGGCACTATTCTAAGCATTTCACATACATTTTTTTGGTATCTTGGCTAATGTGTACAAAACCCCTGTAAGCTAAGTTTTATTATTCCTGTTTTCTAGAGGAAATGATGGGAACAAAGAGCAGTTAAACAATTCACCCAAGTTCAAGCAGTTAAATGGCAGAATTAAGGATTCAGCTTCAGCACACTGACCCCATTGCTTCAGTAGTTCATACAACCTGGGGTGAGTTTTAAAATATATTTATGGAATGGGCAACAAGTATCCAGAAGAGACTCTAGACCTAATTCAGGAGCAGAGGCCAAGGAGACCCTGATGTCCATGTATTAGGCAGTAGCAGTTGATGGAGTTGAGGGGGATGCCTGATAGTCCTCGCTGAGACCAGATCGATGGCAAAGAACAAAGAGACACTTAGGGGGACCTGCAGTTACCCACCAACCTGTACAAAAGTTCTTCAGTGTTTTAACAACAAGTATAACCAATAGTTGGAGAAGGCAATGGCACCCCACTCCAGTACTCTTGCCTGGCAAATCCCATGGACGGAGGAGCCTGGTAGGCTGCAGTCCATGGGGTCGCTAAGAGTCAGACACGACTGAGTGACTTCCCTTTGACTTTTCACTTTCATGCATTGGAGAAGGAAATGGCAACCCACTCCAGTGTTCTTGCCTGGAGAATCCCAGGGACGGGGGAGCCTGGTGGGCTGCCGTCTATGGGGTCGCACAGAGTTGGACACGACTGAAGCGACTTAGTAGTAGTAGTAGTATAACCGATAGTGGTGACACATACTGAATATCAGCTCTGTGATACTTGTACACCTCAAAATTATTTACCAACACAGATTTTAATAAGAATCCAGCAACAAATGGCAGCAGAAGCCATATTCAGGCAGTTTCTTTTCATTTCACTGCCTGTATCTTGTCGGCTGTAAGCACATGGGAATATGGTCATTTGCAGTGTTGAAGTCATTGCTGTCCTTAGAAATTAACTAATTGAATATGAAATACTTGAAGAGAGTATGTCTGGCTCTGGGTTAGTCTTAATATCTTTTTGCAAAAAATGGAGAGCTGGAGAATGCCATATGTGAACACTATTTGGAAAATTCCAACATCTTCTCAAAATATCTGAACTTTGATAAAATCACAAAGGAATAAAAGACTTGCTCAGGTATGACTCATAGTAGCACAAAAAACACTTACTTAGCTTTATAAGAAAGTTTATGTTTGAAGAGTTTTCTCTTCCAGCTGCCAACAAATGGAGGAAAGGTATATATTTATTTACTGAGGGCAGAATATCCCTCTCAAATAGCAGACCAAGTTTTATAGAAGTCACTTTTCAAGTTAGCTAAGATTTTGTCAATTATTTGATGGGTTTTAGCTCAGGGATAAAATGTGAAGCTGTTATTTTTCTGGGAAAGCCAGCAAGAAGGAAATGTATGCTGAGGGAGGGAAAAGAGAAATTGGAAAATTGAGCTAACTTAATAGAAATCTAACATTTGCTGTTGCATCGAATAATTACCTTTTTTTCAGATCCCTTTGAAGATGAAAGGTTTTTGTATTAAAATTTTTTATTACCAGACTATCATGGAGGGAAAAGAAATCTGTGCAATGTCTGTGCATTTCCCATTTTAAAATACACAAGTGATCTTTTGCCTATCTTTATTATAGTGGTTCTGTTCCAAAGAGCCTTAATCTGGAAAGTAGATGACATAAACTTAAACAACTGAGACTATATTAAGATGAGCAATGCAAGGGAAAAAAAAAACAACAACAAAACCTTGGGCTCAGTTTGTAGACATTAGACATTGCAGCAGTCTGTCCTCTTGCAAACAGAAAAGCAGTGTTGTATTGAGGATAGCTGTGGGGACTTGGCTAGATGACTCAGTCAAAAGTTTTGTTATTAGATGACTCAGATTAAGTAATCCTCAGCCAATTGCCTTCCTGAGTGTATCTTCATTTTGTCAACATGTTTGAGGAGCTGCTTCAGAGATTCTAATAAGTCCAAATGAGCATTAAAAAGGAGAGTGAGCGACAAGTGTCTCTTGAGAAAGGTGCGTCCTTCCTAGAAAACTCTGGATTTTGTTATGAGGATGCCAGCAGTGCAGGAATCTGGCATAACACATGATGACCAGGTCGATTTTATATGCAGGGAAGTCAAATGAGTTCTCTAAGTGGCACGACGCTAAGTACACCCACATAGTCTCTGAGCATCTCAGTTCTCCAGAGCACATTAAGCCTTTCCAGATTTATCCTCGGAGCTTGGCTGTTTGCCAGGATTCAGACTGTGTTCTGTTGTGCAGTGGGCTGAGTATTCCCAGGTGTCGGCAGAGTTTTATGTCTAGTCCTTATTTACAGTTTTTCTTAGGATTGCTTTGAAGTGTGAACAATCAAGTTGCAGCATGCAGCATGCAGCTTTCCACATGAGCCCTTTATTTCACTTTCTATTACGGCTTGGATGCCTTCTCAAAACAGGAGTATTTATCTCTAACTCTTCAAATGCATTTGGAAAGATAAATTATTTTGCAAAGACTTTAGAAACCATTTTATTCCTTTGTTGAGTAAGATAAAAATAGAAAGAGCTGATATTCTTCTTTCTTGACTTCTTTGAGAAAAGAGGAGTAGTTTAGCAAGCCTTTTCACTTATTAATTATTAGAATATACAAAACATCCTGTGGCTTGGTGACCCTCATCCAAGATGAGACACACATGCTTCTTGCATTTAATCTGTGCTGTGTACTGTTTGGAATTACTAGCAAAGTTCTAATATGACATGGTGACTAATTTTTAGCTCTTAAGTGTCACAATTGGGGAAAAGGGAGTATCTATTGTAGCAAGTGTACAAACCATGCCTTAACATCCATCTTCCTAATGATTTTGTCATTTTCTGAAATTCCCAAGCTAAAAGCAGATATTCTGGATTTCCACTTCTCTATCCCCTCAGGATAAAAAGCTCTAACTAGAATTGTGTGAAGGGAGGCTACCAAGCCCACTTCCCCAGCACACTTTGCAAACACCCTTTAGAAGTGACCCTCTGCAGCCAGCAAGGCACCGCCCTCATGGATCTCCATTCAGGAAGCTCAGTAGACTGAGACAACCTGCAGCCCTTGGGGTAGCCCAGTAGCAAATGTCAGACTCAGAATGAACTTGGTATTTCCACTTAAAAGATTTTTTGCACTGCACGTGTTTTCTCCTTGTCACCTGCTTCTTGTGTGTGTTTTCCAAAATCACACTCAATGTTGTGAAAATAGTGGTCAAAAATAGGAGTGGTTTAGTGAGGGCAGAGGCTGAGATGGTACATGGCAGCTGGGTGACTGCACAAAAGGCTGTATTTCTGTGTTATGCTCTGCTGATCTGGGGCTCTAACAAACGTTGATTTATGGTGCCAGGAGGACCCTGGCATGGATAACTTCTATTCCTTTCAGAACTTTTTATCTTTATTTTTTAAATGTCACAATTTTAAATGATTTTTTTTTTTCAGAGTCAACCCCAGATTAATGATTCCTGGGAGGGCCATGGCAGTGATTATGAGTCCACTTAACACTGGTGGTTGATGGCATATTAAACAATAACGCTGATAACATGCAGCCTTCAGCACCTATAGCATTTTCAGCCTGACCTCAAGATGAAATTAATACAGAAGACAAATAGAAGGGAAGCATGTGCTCAATTTTTTTCATCAGGCTGTTACATAAATAACAGATCAACATCTTCCTGTTCACACCACACCAGAGTGGAGGGAAATGCTAGAAACTTCAAGCCATCAATAACTTAAAATGGCTGGTGTCAAAGCCACTTTTTTTTTTTTTTTAACAGCAGATTGACCTGTTTGTAGCCCATTCTTAATAGCAAGGGAAAGAGTTTGGGGCTTTGGCTAGGAGTATACAAGTGATTTCCAAATGACATTTCAGATGTAAAAATTCAGTCTTTCAGTATTTCTCCCATTCTCTCTTCTCCCAAACACACACACACTGCCCAATCAACCCCCACTGACATTTCTTCATTGTCATGAAAAAGCCCAGCCAGTCTTGGGGGATTTTGCAAAGCATTATTCCTCTTTTTCACTCAGACCCTCACTGATACCTCTACATTTTTTTTTTTTTTTCTCTTGGTGGGGTGGAATGTTATTCTATGGTAAGAAGCAGAGTTTGAGTTTTTAAAGTTGTAGAGACAGTGGCTGCCAAGTTCATCTGTTTGACTTCTCTGGCCATTGGCATTCAACTAGTGGGTCCCCATTGCGGGAGCTGAAATGCGAAGTGACCTTTTTGGGTAAACAGTCACAAAGCCACACTGGCACATTTAATAGGGAGAAATGTGGGCTCAGTTTTGTGGTATGAGAAGATTGTCAGGAGTATGTATCTTTTTATTTCTTTAACCCAAACACAGCCTTTGTAGATTTTTTTGAATGTTGAAGTCACACCTTCCCCTTCAAATGATAAAAGAATTCGGTGTGAAATTTGCTTTCTAAACTCCTGTGAAGGTTCTGTCGTTCTCATATAATACTTCAGGAGTATATACTGGGGACACATTCAGTGGATTTCCTTTATGCCTTAATGATCAGATGCAGGAGGGGAATGCTGTATGGGTTTCATTCTTATTTCTTACTCAATTCTCTCCTCTGTATCATCTGAACTTGTTTTATATTGACACCTTACTCTTCAGTAAAAATAAAAGCATGGGGTTATTTTTGTTGCAGGAGGTAGTACCTTAACATCCAGTAAAAGTGTTTCCCACAGAAATTTGCCACTAGAAAATCAGGGATCTTATGAAATGAGAAATACTATCCTATGAAGTTCAAGTGGCAAATAGGGCTGGAGTTTTTTTTTTATTTTTTAGTTCAGCATCCAAACTTATTTGGGTTGGGATGAGCATTTTGCTAATAATGTGTGTCTACTTACTTCCAAGATGCAAGATGCTAGATCAGAACCATATGGCATTTAAAGAAAATGATACTGTGACAATGTCAGCACTTCTACTATAATACTTTTTTTTTCTAGAATGTATCAATATCTAGCAAAAATTGGAGTTATCCAAAAGTTAGCACATGGCCTAGCAACTACATTTACTGTAAATAAACTTTGCAGAAAGGTCCTCTTGGCTATTTTTAAATGATAGTATTTCACCCACACAAGAAAGTGCATTTTTGCTTAGTTTATTGTTTTTATTTCTGGCTTCATATGACTCAAGTACAGCTTCATTTTCAAACATTAGCTCACAATGTTGACTGGTGCCTTTAGGCATTTCAGGGATAAAAATAAAATGACCAAGTTGTTTGGTTTGGAAAAGCAACTTCTTCCAAGCAGCTTCTTCATGTGCTGAATTTTTTCTCAATACATACTTTATAACTTTTTTTTAAAAAGACAGCATTTTCCTTCACATATGGGAGGCAGGTGAATCTAAACCACGTGGATGTCCTAGAGCTCAGATTCTCTCATTCACAATCACACTCACCTTATCTGAAGTATCTCAAATACAGAGAGATGTATGACAAGCTCCTTAACATCAGGAAGTATTGCCAGACATTTCTTTATTTAAAAAACACATTTTAAATTAATGTGTGTTGTCAATATTGCATGTCAGGGAAAGGGCTAAAATACTTCTATTTTGCTGACTGATTTATCAGTTTCCATGCTATGAGGCCATGTTTCCAAGTTATCCCCATAGTCTATCCACCTAGCAGGAAAATAGTCATTCTTGCCTCTCCAGATTTAGCTAACCTAGGAGGATAGACATGCACAGAAGAAAGAAAAGATTAAGAATCAAAGCTCCAAAGATAACCAACCTTGCAGCTTACAAGTATCCAAGAAAAATTACACCAGACAAAATTAAGCAGACAAGGAAAGACTATTCAAGGTTATTGTAATGGGAGTTCAGATTATTACAAAAAACGAGAGAGGCTGAACTCAACTTCAGTGAAACAAGGGGCAGGAGGATTTTTAAGGGCTGAGGTGACTTAGTGGGAAAGTCCTGGAGGACACTGTGGGGAGTTGGTCAATGTGATTAGGCCATCTCTATTTGCAAATTGGCACTTAGCAAGTTAGGTTTCTACCCTCCCACAGAGACTGGGAGAGAGGGGCACTATCTTTCTTGATGATTGTATTTGAAAAGGATGGCTCCCGGGTCCTTGACAAAGACATGTCTGGGTTGCAAAACTGGCAAGAGACTAGGAAAAGATTTACATCTCCAAGAGGCAGAGAAAGTACAATTCCAAGTTTTCTAAAGTAAGTGTTCTGAGAAAAGGAAGGCCAGGGAAATACTCGAGAAAATCCTGTGTGAAGTTTAGTTAAGCTAAGGAGAATTCTTAAGGCTGTCTTGATGTAAAGCCATATTGATCTGGAGGAAAAAAACAAAAACAAAAACATCAAGGGACTAGGGACTAATCTTAAAAGATTTAAACTCCCAGTTTCCATGACTTCCTGGGTCCCTCAAACTCACAGGTTTGCTCTCTCCAGCAGGCTTAGAGTCAGAAGGATAAGGGTAAGAAAAACTACAGTGAGTCTCCTGGTTCTTTATTTTTTTCTGCTATATCACTTGTTTATTTCACATGGCAATTTCTGCTTCTGTCCTGGCAATCCCATCCTGTGAGCCAGTGAAGTAAGGATGATGATCATAGCTTTCTTAATTATTCTTCTTCCCAAATAATCAAGATCTTTAGCTTGAATCATCTCCCAGGAACCTGACACACAAGCCCTAGGGCCTGGGCCAAACAGTACTTGGAAACTAGCAACTTAACATTGTAGATCTCTCTTCAGGAGACACTTATAGCTAACATTCCTGAAAATCCATCAGTTCCCTTCCACCAGTTTCACATCCACTAACTCCATCTCCTTTTTCTTTTTTTTTTTTTTTTGGTGGATTTATTTTTTTTTTTAATTTAATTTAATTTTATTTTTAAACTTTACATAACTGTATTAGTTTTGCCAAATATCAAAATGAATCAGCCACAGGTATACATGTGTTCCCCATCCTGAACCCTCCTCCCTCCTCCCTCCCCATTCCATCCCTCTGGGTCATCCCAGTGCACCAGCCCCAAGCATCCAGTATCGTGCATCGAACCTGGACTGGCAACTTGTTTCATACATGATATTTTACATGTTTCAATGCCATTCTCCCAAATCTTCCCACCCTCTCCCTCTCCCACAGAGTCCATAAGACTGTTCTAGACATCAGTGTCTCTTTTGCTGTCTCGTACACAGGGTTATTGTTACCATCTTTCTAAATTCCATATATATGCGTTAGTATACTGTATTGGTGTTTTTCTTTCTGGCTTAAGTCTCCTTTCATCTGTTGGCTCTGCTGACACCTTTGTAAAAAGACACGAATGACCTTCACCAAATCTGTAAGTAGAGACTTTTTATTTTGCTATGCATATCACCCTCAGTCTTCATATAGAATTCACCACTCGTTTCACAACCAGCTCTTTTTCTTTTTTTAATTTTATTTTATTTTTAAACTTTACATAATTGTATTAGTTTTGCCAAATATCAAAATGAATCCGCCACAGGTATACATGTGTTTGAAGCTTTTTCAGTGCTTGAATTCTATGACAATGCACTTTTCTGATTTCTCTAATGTTTCTTTCTCTCTCTCTCTAATGGGCCCTGTGTTGGTGCCCTGAAGGTAGGATCTCTCCTCCTTCCTCTGGTCTTGATCCATTACTTCCTGTTGGGTCAGTTCATCTACTTCCATAGGTCCAGCCACAACCTTAATCTTGATGACTATAACAACTGCCTTTGTAATGATGATTGAAGTCACTGTTTTCATAGTTTTCAGTTTCTATCATTCCCATTAAGCCCCAGGTTAAATGTTTCAACTGTCTCTTACACAAAGAGAACCTAGAGTTCTGCTAACATCTCAAACTGAACATGCTCAAAGTGCAGTGACATCATCCCTACTTCTGCCTGCCAGTCTCTCACCTTATAGTCTTCCCCTGTCTACACTTAACATTTTATTTAAATTTGACTGATGGAGCTCCCGCTGACCTTCAGCTCTCACCCACCTGGACCACTCCAGCCCTGCTTGATGATGCTCTGTGGTCTTACCCTTGGCACTGGAAATTGTTCTCATGCTGAACATTTATACTCACCTGTTGATATTTTTCATTTTATCCCCTTTTCAATTTAAATGTGACCTCGTTCTGTGAGCATTTCCCCATTTCTTGGACTATAATTAATTTTTTCTCATCCCATTATTGTGACTGTTCTTTATAACATCACTAAACTCTGCTTAGTATTATAGTTTATGTGTGTATGACTTTCTCTTTCACTAAATGGAAAATTCTTTGACAGCAATTATTGTATCCTATTTTCCTTTTTATTCCCAAAATTGCTTTCACAGTGTAGGTCTTCAGGGCATGTGTATTAAGTGGAAATGTTTCATTTCATAAACATGAAGTATTTCCATATGCAATCTAAACATATCTGGGATCCTCATGGAATCCTAAATGAGTTGTTGAGAGATCTTAGCTGAAAATTGAACAGATATACCAGATAAACTGGTGAGGTGGGGGTTGGAGGGGTGGTAATTATATGTTAGTTCATTTCCTGATATTTTACACCTCATATTCAGTGGATGATAGTAACTTGATATTTTTAAATTTATTTTTATTGGAGTATAGTTGATTTACAATGGTGTGTTAATTTCTGCTATGCAGTAATGTGACTCAGTTATATACATATATACAATCTTTTTAATATTATTTTCCATTATGATTTATCCCAGGATATTGAATATAGTTCCCCTGTGTTATACAGTAGGACCTCATTGTTTATCAGTATTTTATTTTATGTTTCATGTTTTGAAGTCTTGAGAGAGGGGAGGTGGGAAGAGCACCATGTGGTATTTCCTAGTGACAGGAAAAGATCTGGCTCTCTTTGAATTTGTCTTCAAACCCCATTTAAAACCCATAGCCAATGTATTGACAATTGCAAGATCTCTGTGTAAATGCTTTATCCAGTTGTCTCTAAGTAGATGTAACTATTAGGATCCTCTCTCTATTTTCATGTGGAAATATGTGGCAGAGAAGGAAGCTTGCAAAGAAATGTCATAGACATTTCTTGTGAAGATAAGCAAACTTGAGCAATGTTCAAGCACTTTGGGATGGCTTACTCCAACCTGGCTGGATCACACAGAGACAGCGTCATAACCCACTGAAGGAATGGGCTGAAGAAGGGTGGAATATTGTCATACAGAGTGGCTCCCAAGGGTTCCACTGATGTTCCTGTAGGAAACCTGCCTGAGTCACATTGCATTCTGAGAGCCACAGTCTCCCCACTTTGGAAAAAAATGTAGATACAACTACTAGTCAACCTTAGCAGCTAAAAATTATGATTATTATCTAAAAAAAATTTAGCACTAAGGCAAATAATATCATTCCCATCGAAACAGGATTTAGTTGATAGTTTAGCATCTATAATCAATCAGATACTTTATCTACATTTATGTTTTCTTTTCATAACAGCACAACAAAGTAAGTATCAGTTGAGTTCAGTCGCTCAGTCGTGTCCAACTCTTTGTGACCCCATGAACTGCAGCATGCCAGGCCTCCCTAACCCCTGGAGTTCACTCAAACTCATGTCCACTGAGTCGGTGATGCCATCCAGCCATCTCATCCTCTGTCGTCCCCTTCTCCTCCTGCCCCCAATCCCTCCCAGCATCAGAGTCGTTTCCAATGAGTCAACTCTTCACATGAGGTGGCCAAAATACTGGAGTTTCAGCTTTAGCATCATTCCTTCCAAAGAAATCCCAGGGCTGATCTCCTTCAGAATGGACTGGTTGGATCTCCTTGCACTCCAAGGGACTCTCAAGAGTCTTCTCCAACACCACAGTTCAAAAGCATCAATTCTTTGGCACTCAGCCTTCTTCACAGTCTGACTCTCACATCCATACATGACCACTGGAAAAACCATAGCCTTGACTAGACGGACCTTTGTTGGCAAAGTAATGTCTCTGCTTTTGAATATGCTATCTAGGTTAGTCATAACTTTCCTTCCAAGGAGTAAATGTCTTTTAATTTCATGGCTGCATTATCTCTATTTTAATTTGGAAGAAACTAATGCTCACAGAAGAAAAAAAATTAATAGAAGATAAGGTTGAATTCAGGTCTCTGCAGAATGTGAACTCTTTTGACAATATTTTGCTGTTTCTCTGCCATAATTAAAGTGTTGCTGCTGCTAAGTCGCTTCAGTCGTGTCCGACTCTGTGCGACCCCGTAGACGGCAGCCCACCAGGCTCACCTGTCCCTGGGACTCTCCAGGCAAGAACACTGGAGTGGGTTGCCATTTCCTTCTCCAATGCATGAAAGTGGAAAGTGAAAGTGAAGTCACTCAGTCGCGTCCAACTCTTAGCGACCCCAAGGACTGTGGCCCACCAGGCTCCTCTGTCCATGGGATTTTCCAGGCAAGAGTGCTGGAGTGGGGTGCCATTGCCTTCAATTGAAGTGTACCAGAGTACTAAAGAATTACATTCAATGTAAAATTTTGAATTTACTTGCCACTTCAAGCCTTCTATTTTTTATAGCTTTAAAAGACAGATATATTTTTTAAGTTTTGAGAAATTAATGCACTGGGAATTGTCAAGGTTAGGATAATTGCCTTGTTCTCTGACCAGATATTTCTTGGACTTTCACTCTAAGGTCCACATGTTGGCAAGGATAGACTCAGACTTGTTCAACCTATAAGGCCTGGGAAATAATGATCAGGTTATTTACTTTGTTTAATTTCATTATTTCTCTTTCCAGAAATGGAAACATCAGTGTTTCCATTAGCCCCACCTGTGTCTATTCTACCTCTAATTGACATTAGCAGTAGTCATGAATTTTGTCTTTTTCTGTTTTGTGTGACAGCCCTTGAACCATCAAATGCCATGCCTTTAGGAGTCTCAACTACCGAAGGGTCTGGAAATAGTATGCTAATTCTTTACCCAGTCCCCAGTCCTTGTCCCTAGTGTCTGTAAAACTATTAGACTACAGAGTATCTAATGTATCACCACCGGACATAACGAGGTTTTCTAACATTCCCTTCTTTCTGGGTCTCCCTATGACCTCTCCCTCTGCACTGTTCAGTTGCTATGCTTCTTGCCATCTTTCCCTCGAAGCTTAGTCTCCTTTACAAGATCTCCTGTGATCCCCTCAATGATATGATTCAGGATTGATATTCTCACCTGGAAATTAAAAGATGGCAACCTTCAGAGTCATTTTTTATAAGTAAACTAACTTGACTTACCACACCTATCACAATGTTTCGGGTACTGAAAATGCTGACATTGAACCACACTACATATGAATTTACCTCCCAAACTACATGGACTTGTGACTGTAGAAGGGCAGAAATTTGTCTCTCCTACCTAAGTCCTATAATACTGATTTTTACCACCTACAAATTTTCTACTAATAACAAGTTTTCTGATTTTCTCTCTTTCCATCTTTTATATGCGTGCATGCTAAGTCACTTCAGTTGTGTCTGACTCTCTGCAACATTATGGACTGTAGCCCTCTAGGCTCCTCTGTTTGTGGGATTCTCCAGGCAAGAATATGAAGTAGGTTGCTATGCCTTCCTTCAGGGGATCTTCCCAACCCAGGAACTGAACCCAATTCTTTTATATCTCCTGCACTGGCAAGCGGGTTCTTTACCACTAACACCACCTGAGTATTATCTTGATGAGATTGACTGTATACACACTCACATATACATATGTTAAATGGTTTTCACTTACTTTAAACTGTTTTATAATATGTTATGATTCTATCCTAGTATTTATTTTCATTTTTCATTTTTCATGAACTTGTAAAAAAACATGTTTTTAAAGAACTCAGATTTTGCAATGCATGAAATGCCTTACTTCATTTCATGCATTCATTATCAACTGAACAAGAATACGAAGACAAATAGGTGAATTAGGATAGATACTCTAAAGTTCCCAACTCCTCTTCCCTTCTTTTGGCATTGGCCAATTAAATAATTTCATAAAAGTTTTACAATAACATGTTTCTCTTGGATTAAAATGATTAGTCCTCTAGCACTACAAAAATTAGAAACTTTTGTTCATAAAAGCAAAATGTAGAGAATACAAGGAAAACAATGCTCAGAGTGAAGGTGCTGATGAATAACATTTTTAAAATAGGAAAGGGAGGGAGTTCCCAGCATCATTTAACTGAAGTAAAATTAAAATATTTGAAGTCTTTGAACAATGACAGTTTTAAAGTTAAAAATTAGTTAGACTGGATTTAGTTAGACTGGATCCAGTTTAGTTAGACTAGATTTCTAACTAAATTTCAGAAAGAGCCAGTACAAATAGCAAGTAGGTGCCTGGGAGAGAAGTGTCCTTGAAAGCGGCCCTTGGATCACATGGACTTGATTACGATCCAAACTTGTCAAAACTTGTGAGACCACATGGAGACTTATAAAATGTTTTTCACAATGCCTGGAACATATTAGACAAACAGTAAACCTTGTCCAATCCCTCCTTTATCCTCTATACTTCCTGCCATGGTGTGTGTGTGCGCATGGGTTGTGGGGGGACGGACAGTCCTCAGTACTACAGTATATGGAAAACCTTCCTTTGGTTTCTTGCTTTTGTTTTGCTCTAAAAATCCAATTTCTATATTAATATGGGACAGTCTCCACTAGTGATAAAACTCTCCTTCAAAGAATAAGCAGGCTTTCTGAGAGAGCTGACACTGTAAAATGCAGATCAACAATCACAGGAAAAAAAACCACCTCAGAAATCATACAAATGGTAAGGAAATGTTGTAAATAGAAAGATATGACTTCATTAGACAGTACTGGAAGTATTCATTTTTCAGAAATTTAGCTCTCCATAATTCTTTTATTTCTTTCACAAATTGGATAATTAATGTGAGTTAGTCAAAATCCTCTATGGTTACAATCTCTGTGATTCTTTAATATTATAACTCTATGGGCTCATTTCTCATTTTCCTCCATACCTCATTTAAGGCTTGAAGTCAGTGGGAATTACCCCAGGCAAGATGAATTAAAGACTATCTGCCTAATCACTTAAGGCAGACTGTCAATTTTTAGAAATTATTAAGTACATCTACACAGTCATATGAAAATGTGGGTTTTCATAAAAACCCACATTTTTATATTTCTAATATAGATGGGAAAATTCTCTTTTTTAAAACTTAAAGCCACAAAGGATCGTAGAATTTTGAAATAAGAGTCTTAAGGAATATTTATTTCTCACTTATTCAAAAAATAGTCTATTGAGAATTTTAGGGGCCAAAAATATAACCCATTTGTCAAGTTATTTAATCTTTCTGGGTCTCAGTTTCTTGGTTGGTTGGGTAAGAAAGGTGAACAAGATGAAACCTGTGTACCTCTAAGCTGCAACATCGCACAGTGCTGGGCTGGCAACTTGTCAAAATTTACCTAGCTAATTAGTGGCACAATCAAGACTACACTCCAGAAGCTCGAATTTCCTAGTTAACTCCTTTCATGTCCTTTGCACTGTAACATATTAAGTTCTTAGATTTTTTTAAAAAGATACTTTTTAAATCCTGAAAATGCTTCCCTATGTCTATAAAAGGTCACTTCTGGCCCTGCAATGTGTCTTGGATAGTTACATATGAATTCTATTAGTTAAGTAGGAAAGTACTATGTATTATATCTAAAAATTCAAAATCTAAACTAATACCAGGTTCTTCTATGTATGACCTGCATTTCCTTTCCGTATTTTGTTTTTTTTTTACAAATGACATATCATTTTGATATCACTTATATATTTCAACCCTTAGAATACAAGCCTAGTTGGGTCTAAGGTTCTCAACTGTCTCAGGGTGATTCAGGACCCAGATCAGGTGGCACTCTGTGCCAACACATCAAACTCATGTCCATATTTATATAAAGATGACAGCTTGTTAATGAACATGGAAAGCTACCTTGAAAGAGAAAACTCTCCTTAGTGTACACTGAGCCATGTGCCATCCAACTTGCCTTGGGGGTGGTGGGTCCCCTTTTTGTCTGATTGTGTGGAGAAGATCATCAAGTCTTCTAGCACCATCCTGCCAGGGAAGGGTTATCCCCTTCTCTGCCACATAAGATGCCTGAATGAGCTATTATATTGATGTCAACAACAGAGTCAACCATATATGAAGAATCAGTAACCAAACTCATCACACATTAAGGACAAGTCCTCTTGCCAGCATCATCGTATCCCCCATAGTGACTCTCAGACCCAATATAGACTTACACATGAGGCAGTAGAGTACCGAGTTTGACCTCTGGAGGTAGACCATTGTTGTTCAGTCACCAAGTCATGTCTTGCTTTTTGAGACCCCATGGACTGCAGCACACCAGCCTCCTCTGTCCCACTTTCTCCTGGAGTTTGCTCAAATTTATGTCCATTGAGTCAGTGATGCTATCAAATCATCTCATCCTGCTTGGCTTAAATCTTGAATCTCTCACTAGTTGAGTGTCCTTGGAAGCAGCTTTGATCATGTTTTTTCTTTTTCCAACTTTATTGAGATAAAATTGTGTATCTTTAATGAGTAAAGTGTGTTGATATGATTACTGCCTTAGTGTTAGCTAGCACCTCCATCGTGTCTCATAATTATCATTTCTTTTTTTGTAGTCAGAACATATAAGATTTACTTTAACAACTCCCATAATCTTTCAGGACATTCATTTCTGTATATGTAAAATCGCAACATTAGAATCCACCCCATAGGGTTGTAGAAATTAAAGGATTTTGTTTTTGTTCTAAACAGGCCATGTTAGCTTTTATTATTAAGGTTTTCTCTACTGAATATTTTTCCATTTTAGTTGTGTGTGCATGCTCAGTCATGTCTGATTCTTTGCAATCCCATGGACTGTAGCCTGCCAAGTTACCATGTCCATGGGATTTTCCAGGCAAGAATACTGGCGTGGGTTGCCATTTCCTCCTCCAGGGGATCTTCCCAACCCAGGGATCAAACCCACATTCCCTGTGTTGGCAGGCAGACTTTTACCACTGAGCCACCTGGGAAACCCCAACCAAAACTAAAAACCATGCTGTCATTCTGAAGCCATCTCGCAGCTTAAACTTAACCTGGTTTTACAGTTTCACCTCAAAAGTATCTTATTAATGAATCACTGTCTAGCTGTCTTACATAGTTCTTAATGTTTTACACACTAGTGGAGTTTATTATTATATACTCTTGAATTTCTCATTTCTTTCTTCTCTTTCCTTTTTTTTTTTTGTTTCCCATTGAGAGATTTTCTTACTTTGTATTGTTTACAGTATTCAGTATTAATAACATGTATTATAAATTAACACATAGTCAATATTGATGAAATAGAGTTCTATTTCTTTATTTATTCAATACTACATTATTAGTATCTACTGCATGTTAAGTATCAGGTAGAATAATTATAATATAATAACAAATCCCATGAACAGAGGAGCCTGGTGGGCTACAGTCCAGGGAGTCACAAAAGAGTTGGATACAAATTAGCGACTAAACAACTATGACAAATCTATAACGAAATCATGTGTGAAGAATAATATTGGCACAAAGTAAGCAGTAACAACTGCTTAGGAGAGACTCTACCTCCCATTCCCCTCAAAATGGTATTGCAAAGTATATTCTTCAATGGAGTTTTGAAGGATGATTAGGAGTTTACCAGGTTCACATAGAGTTGTAGGATAAACAAAGAAAAAATAAAATACACTTATTGACTCAGAACCATGAAATAATATTAACAGAGCTTAGAGTAATCACCAGGTAATGGAAGAAATGATACTGGATAAGTAATGATAATAATACTTAGCGTTAATTGAGTGCTTTCTAAGTTTCCAAGCATTCTATGTGCGTTATTTCTGTTCCACACAATGGGGTCATTAAGAGTTTATCATTTTAATACAACTTTACAGATGAAGGCAGTGAAACTCAATGGAGTAATAGGGCTGACAAGAAGCAGAGGTAGAGTTTCAATTTCACTCAATCTCCATGTCTGCACTAATTCTGTGATGAGCCCTCCAGTATGTCGTGGGCACCTTATGAACCATGCAAGCTTGAGAATTTAACCTTGTAAAGGCAGTGGCCAACTATTGAAGTTTTAACTTGGGGAATAATATGACTAGATTACTGTTGGAGGATATTCTGTACACTTACCAACTTTACCTTCCTGATAGGTTAAACTATTATTTCCAAGTACGTCTTAGTGCTTCCTTAATTACATAAACTTAATGATTCCTGATTCAGCATCATAAAACTCATTATTTCATTGGCAGGGTTTTATTGCCTCCTCTGGACTGCCACTGTGCTAGTAGTTCACAAAGGAGATTTAAGAATAGCCACACGCCAACGGAAGAACCAATGGTGAAGGCACTGGAGAAGCATGAAGTCTCAGGGAGGGGGGGAGGGAGAGAAAATCTGAATGAGAAGAATAAATGGGGCAAGGCTCTAGAAAAATCTCAGCATGCTAATAACAATTATTATGAGAAAGCAGGAAATTGTCCTGTGCTTCAGATAGGCAAATCAGCTTTGCATTCTAGATTTTGATTCAAATGATCAAATGTTTATTTAGTATTTTCAGTATGCTAGTTACTTAACTAGGATCTAGGATTTAAAAAAAAAAGTACTGTTAATAAGATATTGCTATTGTTTTCCAGTAGCTTCCAGTCTTCTACAAGAAAATCCCAGAAATAATGAGGGAGACATGTATTCTAAAGTTTATTTTGCTACCCACTTTGTATCAGCCTAGGAGCAACTTAATTAAATATTATTATTCCTTTATTTTCATACATGTATCAGGAGTTGTAATCTATATTATAAAGACACATGAATATGTTGTCTTTATACAGACTTTATTGCAAAAACATTGATCAGTATTCTCCAAAAATGCTATATAAGACCTCAAGCTGCAAAAGTTTTTTTTTTTTCCCCCCAAATTCCTATTCTAACTACGGTAAAATCTCAGAATATTCTTGTATCAAAAATCTTTAATAGATTGATACTGAATAGTGGAGAATAGATTGTCTGTGGATATATATATATATATATATATATCTGACTAGAATAGACAAATCACATTCTGCCTACATTTGAAGCTTAAGGATACAGAACAGCCTGTTCATTTCCAGACTAACTTTTTTTTTTTTTTTTTTTTCAGACTAACTTTTGAATATATGGTTTAGACATGTATGTTTGTGTTTATGTGTCTTACTCATTCAATTAAGTTATTCATTCAATTAAGAAATGAGGTGCCTTATACTTCCAGATACTACATATCAAAAGTAAAGCTTAATTAACAAATAAGTAAACTGGAAAAACATCAGATGAAAAATCTTAGTGACTACATAGAAAAATTATTAGAGCAATAGTTTTTTAAAGAATCATTTGCTTAGTCACTGAATAGTATCTTCTAATATAACTTGAGTGTTTACTTGATATTTTTAGAAAGCTATCATCAGGAAAGTACCTAGCATTTTATCACCACATATGAAAGAATTTGTAAGACCGATTTAAAAATTTTTACATCTTTAACCATGGAATATACTTTGAGTTTTGAAGTATTTTAATTGTTGCAATATATATTAGACTGTGTATTTCATTTGTTAACCTGAAAAGATCAACTTCCCTAAACCTCTCATGCCTTCATCCTATTTAGCTCCTGGCTAAAATGCAGAAAATAAGTGCTGTGTTTTCAATCTCCTAAATGTTTGTCTTAGACTCAGGTCAGGTAGTAAATAACATGATATTTGTGAACACACAGTAATAATTTATCTCTCTGATTATAACTAGACTCTCTCTTACTTTTCTTTTTTGGGTCACAGTTATATCTTAAATAATCCAGCAGAGGGTGCTTCCTTTTTAGGGTTGGATTAGAAACGAATGTAATCAGCAAAAAGTTAAAATCTTTTCATATTTTATTTCCAGTGGTCAATTAAGTCCTGTTCCCTTGCAGTTTTATGCTTTCTCAGATGTGTCCCAACAGTAAGCATCTTCCATGAAGTACCACACGTTTTAACCAACAAATACCTAATAACATGCATCTGGATCTATATGTGCAGGCTTGTCATGCTTGCTGCCTTGTTTTTCTTCTTAATGGACGTTACGATCCTAATCAAAAGTTTCGGAAATATTCAAATAGGGAAGTCTTTTTTTTTTTTTTTTTTTGACATTGCATTTTCCCTTCTGTGGAGTATCGCTGGCATCCACAAAAAATCTTTTATTTGTAAAGAAAAAAAAATGTGGCTTTCCAAAATATTCCACAACAAAAGCATGGTTTTATAACATCCTAACATCACTGCCCATTCTAAGAGTAGATGAAAATGTAACCTCTTCCGAAGAGCACAATAGCCTGTCTTCAAGTAATATTCTACTTCCTAGGTGCATGGCCCTTTATTTCCTTGTTACATAGGAGCAGTTCCTGAAATTGTCATCTCAGGAGGCTCCTAATATATATATATATATATATTTATATACACACACACACACACACACACCTCTTTCAACATGTCACCTAGCTCAGAAATATCTGGCCTTTCAGGATGGATCTGCTAACGTATGTGAGGCTCTTATTAACAAAATGGCTTTAATCACCCTTCTCAATGAAGATAACTACAGTGACTACAAAGGAGAAAGCTGGGATAATCTCAGCTATCAAACTAGTTTCAAGGAATTTTCCCCTCCCACAATTTTGTATATGACAGTGCAGTCAATTTAAATAAATGGGAGGGTTTTTTTTTCCCCTGAATATTTTCTAATTAAACAGATTTTTGCTTTTGAATCTTTTCTCCCATCCCTGATACTTCCCACTAGAAGTTGGACACCCATTTAGAAAACAGGCCTTTCTGGAATCCAACTTAGTAGGAAATCAATAAGTGCTGAAGTAGCCCTTATTTCAAAATACAAGGGCTAAGAGAATGAGTTGGTTTTGGTGAATAAATGTTTTATATCTGTGTACCAAAAAATTAAGTACAGCTCTAACTTTAAATCCCATTAAAAAGGTTGTAATTAACTACAGGACCTCACTGATTGTTCAGGTAACAGATGATCATGCCACAATGAAGAATTTCCCCTTTTTATTTACAAACAAAAGAGGATTTTATGTGGGCAGAAATTAGAACGTTACTGAAATGCTGGTTTCCTAAGTTTCAATTCTTTCACGTTAATACAGATCCCTGTTTATGTAAAATCAACATCTTTACAATTTTTGTATGGTTTGGATACATAATACATAATATTTTGTACTCTCTGTTCAAGTAGGTTGGTTTCTTCCAAAAGAATTATGTACCTACAACATAATGAGTTAATTAACTAGAAAACAAAAGGTTTTGCTTCTGTTTCAGAAAAAACTGGCTTCTAAAACACAGGCAACACATGCTTTCTTTGGGGGACCATCTGCTTTGTCCTCCATGGTGATTTTGTTGTCAGAAATCTCATATCTTCTTGTGTATCAAAAAGACCTGAGAAAACATGAAAAGGACAATTGAGGTGAAATACCCCATATGTTGTTATATTGCTTTGGTAAATATTTTAGTAGATTTGCCAATGTGGTAAACTTCAATAAATCAGAATGTTTCTCCAGATGAAAAATCACGATTATTTTGATTGACAGATGTGTTAGGGAAGAACTGCAAATAATTTGGTAGTCAGATACCTTAAAAATTATATTCAAATGTTCCCAAATATATTTGATTATAATGCATTTGAAAAATCCTTAACCAGAACAAAAAAACAGAATTTCAAGTGTATTGCCCACACAGTGGTTCACAGAGTCACATTAAAACAAAGTCCACTATCTAAATTTATCTTTTCACTGCACAGTCTCTCTCCATTTGAAGCCCTTTGTTATGTAAGACCACAGGAAGCAAGAGGAATGAAATAAATTGTAAAGAACCCAAGAAAAATTTCCAAAGATTATAAGTTGACAGTTTGAAGGATGGATTTATCTTTGGAGTGTTCCATTAGCCCTTTGCATGTTGACTAACATACAGTAATTTTGGTATTGGTCGCTGTAATAGACTGAATAATAGTCCCCATATAGGTCCATGACCTTATTCCTGACATCTGTGAATGTCTCCTTCTATGGCAAAAGAGATTTTACAAATGTGCTTAAATTAAGGATCTTCAGATGGGGAGATTATCCTAGTGAGCCCACTTGTAATCACAGGTGTTCTTTCAAGAGGCACACTGGAAGAGTCAGAACCAGTTAGAAGAAAATGCAGTGACAGAAGCAGAGGGACAGAGATTTGAAGATATTATGCTGCTGGCTTTGAAAATGCAACCAGGAGGCCATGATTCAAAGAATGTAGGTGTCCTCTGGAATTCAGAAAGGCCATGGAAATGGGTCCAATCCTAGAGCCTCTAAAAGGAGAATTGGCCTGCCAGTTCATTTTAGGTTTCTGACCTCCTCCAGAAAACAGTAAGAGAATAAATTTGTGTTAAGTCACTAAATTCATGATAATTGTTACTTACAGCAGCAGTAAAAAAAAAAAAAAAAAAAAAGTGAATGCAATGCCTTTAGTTAACTAAAATATTTCATATAAAAATTAAGGTATATTAAATTTTTTTTTCCTTTTTAAAAACTAGAAAATCTGGCAAGAATGAAGTGTCACATCTTTCTTGTAGCAGGGGCTGGTTGTTCTGTTTAGATGGCATGTGTTCTCCAGTTTACCAAGGGCTCCATTAAGCTCTTTTTTTTTTCTCGTAAACTTGGAAGCCATTAGACATTTGCATTTGTGACCTCTGAAAGGATATTAAATTTTGCATTTTACATAATATTATTTTCACACTTCATTTTTAAGAATCGTATCTACTTACTGTTATTATTTTTAAAATGTTATTTATTAGTCTATTACTTGTACTGGATCTTTATTGCTGGGCAGGCTTTTTTCTAGTTGCGGCGAGTGAGGGCTCCTCTCTGGTTGTGGTGTGTGGGCTTCTCATCATGGTGACTCTCTTGTTGCAGAGCATGGGCTCTTGGGTGCGCGGGCTCCAGTAGTTATGGCAGACGAGGGCTCAGCAGTTGCAGCTCCTGGGCTCTAGAGCACAGGCTCAGGAGTTGTGGCCCACTGGCTTAGTTGCTTTGCGGCATGTGGGATCTTTCCAGACCAGGGATCAAACCCATGTCTCCTACACTGCGGGCAGATTCTTTACCACTGAACCACCAGGGAAGCCCTTTACTATAGTTTTTAATAACATTCATGTAAAACTACTGATTCTGAGAAATTTCATTCGCATGTGCTTTGTCACCTCCCACCATCCACCTATTTCAGTCTGTCTTTTAAACTTTCAACCTGTAGATTGGCCACTCTTGGTGGACCTCAGTGACGTCATTTGCAGTGTATGCTGTGTATGGGATGCACTGGATTCTGGAGTACTAACATGCAGCCTCTGCTGTTCTTTTCCACTGCCAGCCATCTCTTCTGCTCCTCTTGGGCATATTGGGCATTCCTGAGTATTAACCAATAGTTTCATATTCTGGATACTAAACAGTTCAGTCCAGCCCAGCATTAAACTTTGCCCCTTCCCCTGAACTTTGCTCTGCTTTAGGCTACTGCAGAGAAGTAGTATGTATGTGTGTATGAGAAAGAGAGGTACAGACAGGCAGACAGACCAGCAGTGCTCCCTCAGGAACTTCTCAGGGAAAATCCATCTCCTAGCCTTTCCCATCTTCTACAGCTGCATTATTTGCATTCTTTGGCTCCTTTTCCCATCTTCAAAGCCAGCAGCACAGCATTTTGCTTCCATCCTCACATTGCTTTCTGTAGTTTTACCTCCGTCTGTCTCTCCCATAAGGACACTTGTGATTACATCATTGGCCAGCCTGGATAATCCAGGTTGTGTGTATGTGTGCTAAATCGCTTCAGTCACATCTGACTCTGTGTGACACTATGAGCCCGTCAGGCTCTCCTGTTCATGGAATTCTCCAGGCAAGAATACTGAAGTGGATTTCCATTTCCTCCTCCAGGGGATCTTTCCAACCTAGGGACTGAGCCCACATCTCTTAAGTATCCTGCATTGGCAGGTGGTTTCTTTACCACGAGTGCAACCTGATAATCTAGGTTACTCCTCCCTGTCTCAAGATCTTTAACTTGATCACATCTGCAAAATCCCTTCTTTGCCATGTACAGTAATATTCACAGGTGCCAGAAATTAGAACATGGACATCTTTGGGGGCCGTTATTCAGCAAACTACATAAGACTAACAAATTCAAGCCAAAAAGGAATTTTATACTAATTGACCTCCCAATTGTTAAATTTCATGGTTTTCCTCCTACTAACATTGTCTGCTGCATTTAAGATTGAGGGCTTCCATTTCAAAAATTTCCTCCCACTGATTTGGATGCTCTTTATCCATGATGGTTCTTCTTTACTAACTTTTCTTCTGCTAGATTTTATCATCTTTTACCATAGTTTTTTGACTTTGCATTCATCCCACCCTTATTTATCTATTCTTACAGTGCCCACTATCATAAATCCTGATGATTTCCAGATCTACATCACAAGCTCTAATCTCTTTTTCGTCAGTATTTGCAATCATATTTGGGACATGTTTTCCTTTAACTCACTATTTCTGAAAGTGAACCAGTTCTCTTGTTTTCATAACCTTTCTGCCATTCCATGTGAGTGCATACTAAGTTGCTTCTGCTGCTGCTAAGTCACTTCAGTCGTGTCCGACTCTGTGCGACCCCATAGACGGCAGCCCACCAGGCTCCCCCGTCCCTGGGATTCTCCAGGCAAGAACACTGGAGTGGGTTGCCATTTCCTTCTCCAATGCATGAAAGTGAAAAATGAAAGTGAAGTCGCTCAGTCGTGTCCGACTCCTAGCGACCCCATGGACTGCAGCCCACCAGGCCCCTCCATCCATGGGATTTTCCAGGCAAGAGTACTGGAGTGGGGTGCCATTGCCTTCTCCTCTAAGTTGCTTCAGTTGTGTCCAATTCTTTGCGACACCATGAACTGTAGTCTGTCAGCCTTCTCTCTCCATGGAATTCTCCAGGCAAGAATTCTGGAGTGAGTAACCTTTCCCTTCTCCAGGGGATCTTCCCAACCTAGGAATCAAACCGAGGTCTCCCTCATTGCAGGTGGATTCTTTACCAACTGAGCCACAAGGGAAGCCCAAGAATACTGGAGTAGAATACTGGGTAGCCTATCCCTTCTCCAGGGGATCTTCCCAACCCAGGAATCGAACTGGGGCCTCCCACATTGCAGGTGGATTCTTTATCAACTGAGCTATCAGGGAAGCAAAGGTTTCTTTCTAACCTTTGGCTGAATAACATTGTGCTTCAATAAAATTCCCCTTATTCTCGACACAACTTAAATGTCACTTCCTCTGAAATTCGTTTTCTATTTTCCCATAACACTTTTTACGTCTCTGTCATAGTCAACAGTACTGTTTTTATACATCTCTCTCTACTAAGTGTGTGTTGTTAGCCAAGTTTCTGGAAGGCACAGATACAGCTTCATTCATTTTGCTGTCCTTTGCGCCAATCTAAGGCTTGCCTCCCAAAAATCAGTGTTTAAGACTATGGAGCAAATACCTGAGTTTTATTATTAGCGTGTATTCTTTTTGTCTCAGTTTCTTCATTTATAAAATCAGGTGGTCTGGAATATAATAGTATGTACCTGAAATAATCTTTTTGAAACATTTCCAGTAGTGTCTGCCACATAGAAAGAGCTATCATGTGTTAAATAAAAATAAATGTTTCCTGAATTACATTTGACTATTAACCTGAGGGAGAAGGCAATGGCACCCCACTCCAATACTGTTGCCCGGAAAATCCCATGGATGGAGAAGCCTGGTAGGCTGCAGTCCATGGGGTCACACAGAGTTGGACACGACTGAAGTGACTTAGCAGCAGCAGCATTATTACATGGGCAAACTAATATTTTTAAAAATTAAGAAAAAGGGCATTCAGTAGCATCCAAAAATGAGATCATTAAAGCATGCATGAGAAAGGATACAATTATTCAGAAAAAGTAAATTAGTGCAAGGTGTTTTTGTCATAAGAAGAATAGAAATATGAGGGCATTTCTCATTTTGTTCCCCTGATGCTGATTCTGAGCACATGGTTACCTCCAAAAAATAAAAAAAATAAGATAAAATACTTCTTTGGTTAAATTAAGTCCATGGGACCACAAAGCAAAAATGAGAAATTATCCTTTTAATTAGCTTCAATAAGTTTCAATTAAATTATTTTATGAGAATTAATAATAGTTGAAGAATTTTCTAGGTCTTCCTTTTAAAAGAAACATTTCAGTCTCTTTAAAAATCAAAACCATTAACATGAAAATTTCTTGACCAGAATAGAGAATTCTCTAGATAACTGCAATTTAAAAAAAATAGAATTAAGAAGTCTAATATTGTCATGATGTTTCTAAATTACTAGGATCATCATATAATTTGCCCAGCAGTAGTTCTTTGAGCAAGCCCCTTTAGAGCCAGAATTTAAGCAGGAAATTGAATCTGCAAAAAGAAGAATCAATGAAGCATTGTGTCTTGCAGTACTTACAGATGGAAGGATAAATGCTTAAGGATAAGGAATCATTGAATTTGTGGAGATGAGAGGGAATAGAGGAGGCACGAGAATGAGAATCAAGAAGGGGTTCTTGTCTAGCTAATTCTGTACTTGATGTGTGGCCCAAGGCTTGTTACCTGAACCTCTTCAGATCTGAGCTTCTTTGTCTGAAGTTGAACTAAATAATTTATAACATTTCTTTTAGCTCTAACCATCTTTGTTTTTATGTACAATGAATAGTATGTATAACTATAGTATTTTAGTGGTATTCTAAGTAGTTCCAAAAATATAACAGATGATATTTTGAAGCTTGCTAATGAATCTCTCTTCTCTTTTCACATAAATGCTTGCCCTTTTGTGTCTGAAGCATTCATTCCCTTAGTGGAATATTAGGATTTGTATGAACATAGTATTTCACTTTTGACATTCAAAATGAGATTTTTCAGCAAGGAACATACCAGCCAGCCATGCTATTATCTTAAGAGGATTTACTAAATTCTATCAGCTACGATTTATCATGATAAAGGCTAAACCTGTAGCCTTTATCTAGTTCTCTCATAAAATAGAAAACAGGCCCCTCCAGACCATAACATCTGACTCTGGGGCTTTCTATTCTACGATACAGTGGAGACGTGATGTTGAGGTTTGAGGTAAAATTCAGTCCTTTAGGCAACAAGGGAGTGTAAAGCTCATGGCGTAGTCATCTGTTCTCTCTCAGCTTCACCAGGAACTGGCCATTCTCATTGCTGATTCAAGCTATGTCAACCGTCAACTGACCATAAATCCCCCTAAGGGTGCCGATTCTTTGACCAGACAGACTGTCCCATGGTGCTTGGCTAGAGGGTCACTTTTACAGCTCTTTGATGCTACTTCTTCTGGCAGTCTCCCTGGCCAGCTAGATTCAGCTTACTCTTAGAACATGCAGGGCTGTTTAGGCCCTTCCTGTACCACAGGAGGTCAAAAGCAGCAGCTAGGGAGTATTTATTCACATTCTTGTTCTCTCACTGCCCAGTCATGCTACTCCCTCTTCCATTTGAAAACCTACCATCTGGCCCATCCACCCACAAGGTAGACCCTCTCCAACTCCCAACAGAAAGTAAAGGAAAAGACCCTTTGCTCTCAATTTACCTCTGCAATCTTCACTTCTCAGATTTCATGTCTGAAAAGGTATCAAGCATCTTACCACTTGCTTCCCTTTCCTCCTGCACTCAAAGTTTAAAGTACCATTGTCCCTCACCTCTACTTTACAAGACAGGATTTTCTTTTCTCTTTATTCTAAGGAGAATTTTACCTCAGTAATATCCTCCTCCTTCCTGATTCTAGTATCATAGATTAACTTTAATAGTGCACATGGGATAGAAGGAAAAACTCTCTTGCTAACAAGAGAATATAGAATTATTCTTAGATTATTATATGCATTACACAAACTAGTAGCCTTAACTTGTTTTCCATAAAATGTTAGTACATGTTTTAAAATATGTTTCATACACAGTTAAAAATAGAGAAATGAAATAAGCACAGTGTATCTTGACTTATAAAACAAATCTCCCAATATATTGTACTTCTGCTTTTAAAAAGTCAGAACATGTGGACTGGCTGTTTGAATATTCCAATTAGACACAGCTTTTTAGATATCAAAAATCCAGAAAGTACTGATTGTTTTCTAAATTTGAAGAGAGTGTGACGAGATCAGTCACAGATCTTCTTGCATGTGTATTCATTAAATCTGTGTATAGCACAGAAATTCTAATAATGAGAGCTATCACTTATTCAGCCCTTACTGTGGACCAAGGCTTCCCTGGTAGCTCAGACAGTAAAAAATCTGCCTACAATACAGAAGACTCAGATTCAATCCCTGGGTCAGGAAGATCCCCTGGAGAAGGAAATGCCTACCCACTCCAGTATTCTTGCCTGGAGAATTCCATGGACAGAGGTGGGCTAAGTCCATGGGGTCGCAAGTAGCTGGACATGACTGAGACCAATACTTTCACTATGGACCAAACAACATGTATCTCTTTATTTCACTGACTAGCTTGGATGACACAAAAAATTTTTCAAAAATAGCTTGAAAGATTAGAGAAACAAGTAGAAACTTATAAGATATGTTAGTAGTGATAAATTCAGCCAATAAGTAAGATACACACCAATGTGGTAAATAATAGTAATGTCCAAAAAATGAAGCATTTATTCAAAAAATATTTGTAATTTGGTAAGAAACTGAGAATTACATAACAGCAATGAATTATAGAAAATAAAATGTTAAGGAGTGGTTCTTCTGAACCTCCTGCCCCATATTTTCTCTATCTGCTAATTCTCTTACCAGTTCTTCTTTTTTTAAGGTTTTATTGAGTACTATTTTTGCCTGCGTTGGGTCTTTGCTGCTGTGTGTGAACTTTCTGTAGTTGTGGCAAGGGAGGCTACTGTCTAGCTGTGGTGTGTCAACCTCTTGTCATTTTGGCTTCTCTTGTGAAGCATCAGCTCTAGGCACATGGGCTTCAGCAGCTGTGGTGCATAAGCTTGACTGCCCCACAGCATGTGGCATCTTCCAAAACCAGGGATCAAACCGATGTCCCCTGCATTGCAAGGTGGATTCTTTACCACTAAACAACTAGAACCCACTCCAGTGTTCTTGCCTGGAGAATCCCAGGGACGGGGAAGCCTGGTGGGCTGCCGTCTATGGGGTCGCACAGAGTTGGACATGACTGAAGTAACTTAGCAGCAAACAACTAGAGAAGCCCTCTTACTGAATCTTCTGAGAGGAAGGAGGGAGCTGCTAATCCGATGGGCTTGAGCATATTGTTAGTGTTGTCCTGGAGAGCCAGGGCCCTCTTGCTGGACCATGAGAACTGTCTCTTAATAGATTGTTCTTATTGTCACTCTTACTTTCTTCTCTAGGTGCTCTGAATTGAACATATGGTTCCCTTTAAAAATCATATGTTGAAGCCCAAATCCCCAGTGTGATGGTATTAGGAGGCGGGGCCTTAGGTTAATTTAACTTATGAGGGTGGAGCCCTTGTGAGTAGAATTAGTGCCTTGTAGGAAAAGACATGAAGACAGGGTCTTGAGAGGACTGTCTGCATAGATAACAAAATCACCATGAACTGAGTGCTAATATTAGAATGTAGAGAGCTAAGAGCTAGAGTTTAAGAAACAAAGTAAGTGTGACTAACCTAACCTCTCAGCCTAAGATCCAGAAAATAAATAACCCGATGAATAAACAAATGAGAAATATAGCTCTACAAAAAAAGTGGAAAATCTTGAAGAAGTTGACAACTCTTTAGCAAAATATAAGTGACTGTGAATATAGGCAGAGCAGAAAATAAGAAAAAGTATCACAGAAGAGATCAAAATGGCGATTAAAATTTTGATGAATAAAAAACTGCAAGACCAGGTGTTTCACAGTTTCTAACTTGTCAAATACAGACAATGTCAGTGTTTTGAGGCAATTCAGATACATTAGAAATAGAAAAAAAATTAAATATGAAAGGTTACTTAGCAGGAGCAGTAGCAAACATCAGCTTACCTGATAAAACTGTTTATTGTAAAATAAAGAACAAGAGCAGAATGCTTGCCATCCACTATTACTCAGAATTTCTTCAGAGAGTCTCCTGTCTATAATATAGGAGAAAAAATAATTGCTATCATTTTGGAAAATTATCTCTTTCTGCTAATAATATTACTAAATATCTAAGAATATCCAAAAGATTCTATTAAAAACTGCTTAAACTTTGAGGAAATGTGCTAAGTGGCTGGATTAAGACAAATCTTTAAATACATTTAAATACTAGAAGCTTTTTTTATATTAGCAAAAAGAAGCTAGAAATAAAAAAGGAAAACATTCAATTTTCAGTAGAAATAATTGTAAAAATATTTGAGCATAAATTTAATATGAGAATGCAGGATCCACAAAACTGAAATTGTAAAATTCTACTAAAGCTCATAAAACAAGGACAGAATAAATGAAAAGACATACCATGTTGTGGGAGTTGGTGATTTCTAATGATGGCTGCAAGAACAAACATCCCATGTTAAAATGTGGCATTAACTGTCCTTCCCAGCCCAAGCATTAGGCTTGTGAGTGAAGAAAATTGTAAGTGACTTTAATCCAGCCATTATCTTCTGCAGTTTCATGAGAGAACCCAAGCCAAAACCTTCTATTCGAGTCACTCCCAAATTCCTAACCCACAGTAATTTAGAAATAATATCTAATAGTTGTTATTTTAAGCTGGTACATTTTATAATGATTTGTTACACAGCAATAGGTGACTAGTGCACATGAATTGAAAGTTTATTATAACAAATATACATTATCCCTCAAATTAATAAGCTAAATGCAATTAAGTAACAAATGTTTAAGTAAACACCCAACAGTGTTTTGTTTTTAATAAGATAAAAATTCCTGTAAAATAGTAAGTTCATGCAAATAACCAAAAAAATTTAAAAATAAGAGATACTTTATAAAGTTATTAAAATAACCTATAAAGATAGTATGAATATAAATCAACAAATATTAATTGAAGTGAATAGACAGCCAAGAGAGATTCAAGTGAGTAAGAATTTTAATACATAATAAACATATAATCTCAATGTGAGGAGAATAATGATTAACTTTAAAATGTTACTTGTATAATTAGATATCCATTTGCAAGAAGATAAAGCTGGGCCAAACTCCTTTTTAAATAAAATAAAGCCTTGTAAATGTAAAAATAAATAAAATCTTAAAAAAATATTTGGATGAATCTTTTCAGTTATACATATACATATATTCATATTTTTCATATTCTTTTTTCATGTAGGTTATCATAGAATATTGAGTAGAGTCCCACAGTAGATCCGTGTTAGTTATCTATCTTATATATAGTAATGTGTGTATGTTAATCCCAAGCTCCTGATTTATACCTTTTTCCCCTTTGGTAACCATGTTTGCTTTTGTTTTGTAAATGTCTATAAGTCTATTTCTGTTTTGCAAATAAGATTATTTGTATCATTTTTAAAAAGATTAAATTGTACATATGAGTGATACCATATATTTTTCTCTCTCTGACTTAGTATGATAATCTCTCAGTCCATCCATGTTGCTACAGATGGCATTATTTCATTCTGGTTTTGTGTCTGAATAATATTCTATTATGTGTGTGTATGTATATATATGTAAATATATATGTGTATAAATATAAATATGCACACACATGTGTGTGTGTATATTTACATATATATATATATATACACACACACATATGTATGTATGTATACCACATCTTTATCCATTCCTCTATTGATAGACATTTAGGTTGCTCCCATGTCTTGGCTATTTTAAAAACTGCTCCATGAACATTAAGGTGCATGTATCTTTTCTAATTATAGTTTTCTCCAAATACATGTGTAGGAGTGGGTTTGCTGGATCATATGGTAGTTCAATTTTTAGTTTTTTAAGGAACCTCTATACTGTTCCCCATAGCAGATGTACACCAACAGTGTAGGAGGGTTCCCTTTTCTCCATACTCTCTCTAGCATTTATTGTTTGTAGACTTTATGACGATGGCCATTTATGACCAGTGTCAGGTGATACCTCATTGTGCTTTAGAGTTGCATTTTCTCTGATAATTAGTGATGTTAAACACCTTTCCATGTGCTGTCTGGCCATCTGTATGGCTTCTTTGGTGAAATATCTATTTAGATCTTCTGCTTACATTTTGATTATGTTGTTTGTTTGCTTTTGACTTAGACCTGAATAAGCTGTTTGTATATTTTGGAGATTAATCCCTTGTCAGTCATTTTGTTTGCAAATATTTTCTTTCTTTCTGTAGATTGTCTTTTCATCTTGTTTGTGGTTTCCTTTGTTGTGCAGAATGTTTTGAGTTTATGTCCAATTTATTTATTTTTGTTTTGTTTTATTATCCTAGGAGATGAGTCCAAAAGATAGTGCTGTGATTTATGTCCGAGTGTTCTGCCTATGTTTTCCTCTAAGAGATTTATAATGTTGGCCTTTCACTTAGGTCTGTGGTGCATTGTGAGTTTATTTTTGTGTATGGTGTTAAAGAATGTTGTCATTTAATTCTTTTATCTGTAGCTATTCAGTGTTCCCAGCACCACTCATTGAAGTGTCTATCTTTTCCCCATTGTATATTCTTGCCTCCTCTATCATAGATTGACTATAAGTGTTTGGGCTTATTTCCAGACTCTCTGTCCTGTTTCATTGATCTATATTTCTGTTTCTGTGCCAGTACCATACTATTTTGATTACCATAGCTTTGTAATCGAAACGGTGATTAAGTAACTTACAACAACAAAAGTTCAGGACCAGATGTCTTCATAGGCAAATTCTGCCAAATATTTAAAGAAGAGTTAACACCTATCCTTCTAAAAATCTTCCCAAATATTGCAGAGGAAGGAACACTCCCAAGTTCATTCTATGAGGTCACCATCACCCTGATAGCAAAACCAAAGATACCACAAAAAAGAAATTATAGGCCAATATCATTGATAATATATCCTAAAATGTAGAATAAGTGCTTGCTAAATTAGGATTTCTCCACATCTCTCTTATGGCTCTCAGGGCAGTAATTGTGTCTGTCTGTGTGTGTGTGTTCATGTGTATATTACAATTCATTCTACATTTTACTGATAAGTAATTTACAAATATGAGCTACCCAGGTGGCACAGTGGTAAAGAATCTGCCTGCCACTGCAGGATATGCAAGAGACAGATTTGATCCCTGGGTAGGGAAGATCCCCTGGAGTAGGAAATGGCAACCTGCTCCAGCATTCTTGCCTGGAAAATTCCATGAACAGAGGAGCCTGGCAGGTTACATACAGTCCATGGAGTCACAAAGAGTTGGACATGACTGAACACACACACAATTTACAAATAACCATAAAATAGGTCATAGTTTTTGGTAAATTCCATATAGCCAATTGATTTTCACACAACTCTTTTTTAAACTTTTGCTGAACAGCTATAATCCATAGCAGCTCATGGTCACAGCTGTCAAATTGATATAGTTCCAACTTGAATGTTAGTTGAAATTCCATTTACATTTATGAATAAGAAAAAATTGAAACAGTGAACAAATATTCATGGTGATGTAGTCATTAAATCAGAACTTCACTCATTCATCAGCGATATAAATGACTACTTTGCTGAACTGGATGATAATTTTCAAATACTAGAAAAATATTCACCATGTAACAGCTACAGATACAACACTTTTTAAATTTAATCTGCATTATTAACATTTTTCCATTACTTTCATAAACCCGTACAATCCACAAAACAATAAACCAAGCCCTGATGTGTAGCATTTACTATATTTCCAGGGTGATTTGCAACCACGGCAATTGCAAGTTACAACTAAAGTCACTAAACAGAGAGTGGAAAGATAGGTGCAACAGCACAGCACTGGAATTATTTTC
Organism: Bubalus kerabau; assembly: GCF_029407905.1. Taxonomy (NCBI): domain Eukaryota; kingdom Metazoa; phylum Chordata; class Mammalia; order Artiodactyla; family Bovidae; genus Bubalus; species Bubalus kerabau. Next base: position 56,499,011 of record NC_073631.1, read on the forward strand.
ACCATACAGATACAAGAGATATAAACAGCCTCAAGAACATAGTAGTAGTAAAATAGCAAAATAATTAGAATGTGATCACTTTTGAGTGCTTACTACTTTTGTTTTTAATTTATGAATTTGTAGAATTTAAATTTTAATAATGGATATGTTTAACAACTGGCTTATAAAATTCCTAATAATGTAGCTATCAACTCTTCTGGGCTGAAATAAACAGATTCCAGCATAACACTCTCTGTACATAAACATTTAATCAGGTACAGACCAAAACAGATTTCAATGGAAAACAAAATACACAGGAAGTTTAAGGAAGCAATCTACCTATTACTGAATGCATGTAAACTGGTTAAAACATATCACTTTCTCTTTGAAAATCTGTATTAGTGTATTTGTCCACTAACTTTATTAATTTTTTTTTAATCACGCATAATGGCATCAAAGATTTAAAGTTGTAAGTGTTAGGGAAAGGATTCTAAGTTTTTTACTGCAAAAGAAAAAAACAATTAAGAATCAAAATTTCCCACACCATAACTAGAATGAAAAAGTGAAAGTTGCTCAGTTGTGTCTGACTCTTTGCAACCCTTGGACTCCTTTGTCCATGGAATTCTTCAGGCAAAGATACTGGGGATCTTCCTACCCAGGGAATAAACCCGGGGCTCCCACATTGCAGGCAGCTTCTTTATCTCTGTGCCACCAGAAAAGCCCCCTAAATAGACTACTAATGCTAAGCAGTAGACAATCTTAACTACTAAATTTGAAATGTATAATAGGCAATTTAAGAAAAATCACATTCCTTAGTAAGCCTACTTTCCTTTCCAAACAAAATGCTGAAAGAGAAAAATGCCAAATTAATAACTAGACTACATTACATCTTCAAATTTGGAGGTTTTCTTTGCCCAAAATTTTTAAAATATTATAAAAAATTTAAAACCAGTATATTTTTAAATCCCTACCTTTTACCATTTTTCATTTCTGTAAATAAGAAAATGGATCTCAAAAGTAACTAGACTCATAGATCCATACAAGATTTATAAGCCTCTCCTAGGCATAAATGTAAATTTGGTCATAGGTGTTTCAGTGGTACACAGAACAAATATGTTCACTTTTAAGCTAGATTTTGATAACATGTATACTCAGATAAATACACATAAATTTGGACTAAATCACATAAATGAATGCAGCAGGCACTTCAGGAATTATATGAGAATTAAATTAGCAATGTCTATTGTATTTTAAGTATATGATAAGCTTAATTTATGGTCATTAATTTATCAAGTGAAAATACTCAATTCTTTTCCAAATTGTACTAAAGTTCAAATTTTGTGGTTTTGCCTTAGAGTCATTCTAGTACTAGCTTCAGTATAACATGTTACTGCAGTTTAGAGAATTAAGATGGAAAGTCCAAAGGCAGCTACAACTAAATCTACTTTTTACCTTCATGTTCACATGGAATCTACTTTTCTTATATACTTATATTCACATATTTTCATCATCTTAAAAACTTAAAAATAGATCTAAAAATTATGGAAATTAGAAGCATTAACCTACATTTTGATGTTCTCAGTCTAATTTTTCCTACTGTCTGATTTATGTTTTCTCCAGCTGCTTTTTTAGTTTTTCTCTTCTATTTACTCATCTTACTAGATTTTTAAAAGCTTGACAGCTATTAAAATAGAGAATATCAAGAAGGTTAGTTAGTACCTTTATTAAAATCCAAGTCGCTGAAATACAAAGAAAAAAAATAGAATTGTTTTATTCTTGCTTAATGTACTAAGAAACATCAGCTTTTGGCTGAGGTTTATATTTTAAGTAGTATTTTACATATCTATTCCATTTTTTGTGTGTTTTATGGTATTTTGGACTGCTTGAACTTGTCAGCTGGAAAACGGTTTTCTTCGAAACTATGCAAAGAACTAATTGTTTGGCTCTACTAAATGTGGAGTGATACTGCACAGTTCTTAGAATATTAAATGCCACTATAATTTCTCCTTTAGAAAATTAATTTTTGAGTGCACTTTCAGTTGATCTTATTTGTTCCTAAGATAATTATTAATTTTTGGATGACTCAAATGACCAAACTTGTCTTTTAAAGGTGAAATTTAAATCATCTAAAAGTAAAAATACACAAACGTGTAGGAAACACACACACATGCACACGGTTCTGGTGTTTGAAATCTTAGGATACTTCCTAATTCTTAAGAAGTTTTCACATCTTGAAAAGTATTTTCATATTCTATTTTGTTCTCCACTATTAGAATTTGATACATGAGCCTCTGAAACATTGCTTTCAACTTTTTAAGAACCTTTGGTTCCTACAGACTTGAGTTACCTTATTATACAATTTATTGAAAGCTAATAATTATTAGGACATGTGGTAGGCGGTTATCACAAGTAACATCACCCTACTGGCTCTATGTACAAGCTACAATAGGGCAAATGGTACAATTAGAGGCACATTCTTTGGTGCATAACAATAGAAGCCTAGTGACACTGCAAGATTAAGAAAAGGCTAAAACATCTTTAAAACTACTCATTACCACCAGTCAAAATGTGCATATTTGACCTTTATGGTAATCAGAAGACTCTCTGCTTATGCAGTAGGCAGCTAAATAATCATCACTTTCGACACACAGTTTTCCTTGGAGTGACCTAAGGTTAACATGGTTGATCCTGAAGCTGACACAGACATTGAATCAACTCATCAGCGGTCACAGTGAAAGGCCACCACCTTCATCACCTAGGTTACAGTGACAGGATAAAAAGAGTGTTTCAGATTTTTCTCGGCAAGAGACAGTAGGACTTAAATGTTGACTGCTCTGTACATTTCAAAGGTTACAAAATTACTTGGAAACCTCTCCCTGAGGTGCAGATTCACTCTGTGGTATGATAATCATGCAAGTTGCATCAAAAATAATTGCTTAGTTTATTACCTTGCTGTCTTATTAAAGCCTCCTGCTAAATTCAGAAATCTTTTACTCTTGATGTCTCTTCTTCCCTATAGGTCTACTATTAACCCCACTCATTTTAATTTGAATATATTAACAGTTGCAATGGAGACTCTCAAAGCTAAATGATCTCCAAATAAAATAAAATGTACACAATGACTAGCGCTAAGTGTAACAACTCTAACATCAGAAAAAAACGAAGACCCTTAATCTTATGGAATAAATGAAAATCTGCCTTCATTGTCCCTCCCTTAAAGCTTACACCTCCCTTAAATTTTACACCTGATGATCTGTAGCAGAAATGGTTGTAATTCCTGAATAATGGGCACTTAAATCCAATGAAACTAATTTTTGTGTTGGGAAGCTTAACATTCTCCAGTTTGCATAGCAAAGCATCATATGAAGTAACTACAAGGTAATTATGTCATAGATGTTATTTCCCTGGTGGTTTTGGAGGCAGATAATGTTCCTTGTAGAAACAGAATAATTTAATAGTCCTCAAAATTGCAGGGGGAGAAAAACTTTTTTAAAAGGTAGCCCAAATAAGA